>NC_136646.1:8738299-8943299 GCF_949748355.1 Melanostigma gelatinosum
TTCTCTCTCTCTCTCTCTCTCTCTCTCTCTCTCTCTTCTCTCTCTCTCTCTCTCTCTCTCTCTCTCTCTCTCTCTCTCTCTCTCTCTCTCTCTCTCTCTCTCTCTCTCTCTCTCTCTCTCTCTCTCTCTCTCTCTCTTCTCTCTCCTCTCTCTCTCTCTCTCTCTCTCTCTCTCTCTCTCTCTCTCTCTCTCTCTCTCTCTCTCTCTCTCTCTCTCTCTGTGTGTGTCGCATGCCAGTCAGTTAACCCTGCAGTGAGAGATGAGCGTGGGTTTGCTGTGTGTCTAATGAGCTGAAGCTGGATCACACTGATGTGATTATCATGAAGCCTTTGGACTCTTGTTGTTGATGGCAGGCTCTGATATGTGGAGGGGGAGGGGGAGGACATCCAATCTTCTATTTGCCCGCTGCGTTTCAAGTGCAGAGTAAAGTGATACAACCGATCAGTTAACAGCAGGGCTGTCTCTCTCTGACGTTAGATGAGACGCACAATCGGAGAGAGAGACCGCGGTGCGCTCCACTGACGAGGCGACCAGAGACCGATGAGAATTTCATGTTGAACATGCGCACAAATGCAATGCGCATATTTTCATGCATTCCACTCGTGTGCACTCAAAGTCAAAGCGCCTAGAGCGAAAGTGGACGGTGTGCTGAACGGTATCGGGTGACGTCTGCGGGATCACTTTTGACAGCGGTGCGTTCAGGGTCGTCTGGGGGGGGGGGGGGGGTGAGGCTAGCTGTTGTACAGGTGCGTGTGTGTGCATGCTCACATGGGCTGTATGTGTGTTTGTACAGTATGTGTGACGTGGGGTCCTGTTACACAAGCGGTCAGCCGTGTTCATTCGCCATACGATACATTGAGAGCGGGGTCGGGTGTCTGTCTGAGTTTATTAGTCTCCAGAGCGCGTCGGTACCGATTGTTCAGAAGCAAATCAAAAAGCCCTTTCATTTGAATCAAGACCTAACGGTGCATCACAGTCAGCACATCAGCATCAGTCATCCCCCAACGAGCTTTCTGCTCGATTCACAGTCTCACAAAGTCGTTTGTAAAAATGGCATCGATCAGAGGCGCGCGGTGCCGAGCGCTCTTAGATTTCCTCCGGATTGGTAAGCAGCTCCCTCTCCCCACGCCAAGTGTTTGAACGCACCCCCCTCTCTCACGCTGTTCTTTGCTTTCTCCCACAGGGGTGACCCCAGCCTCGTCAAACTAAACGTGGCCATAACCTGTGGTTACCTCCTTTACGGTGAGCTGTTTTTTGTTTGTTCTCCTGTCGATCATTTCTTCCAGTGCGCAGTCTGTGACGGCAGCCAGTCAGTGTGTGTGTGTGTGTGTGTGTGTGTGTGTGTGTGTGTGTGTGTGTGTGTGTGTGTGTGTGTGTGTGTGTGTGTGTGTGTGTGTGTGTGTGTGTGTGTGTGTGTGTGTGTGTGTGTGTGTGTGTGTGTGTGTGTGTGTGTGTGTGTGTGTATAAACTGACTTTAAGTTGAACATTGATCCAAAAAACAAAGATCTTTTTTTCATACGTCTCGTTTACATACATACGTTTCAAAGGGAACAGTGCGAGTGATAAAGGGCCTTGCATTCTCTGGGTGCTCTCCTTGAGGCTTGCTGTTTAGAAAGTGAAGGTTAATAACCACAGTTTAGCTTTTATAAGCCTCCTTCTTTCTCTTCTACAAGTGTTTCCGTCACGTTCTAACCTTTTCCCCTTTTCACTCGTGCAGTTGAGGTAAATTGATTAGAGTCGCAAACACGGCGGCGCGGCGCCGGTCATTTTAGATTGAATGCTGCGTAAGAGGCCCAGCGATCTGCACTTTGACATGAGACTTTTCAAATATTGACTATGTCAAAAGGTGGTGTTGTCCTGTGCCTGGAGTATTTGGTCGACCCCCGTACACTTGACTCCGACTGTTTTTAGAAAGTGACGGTTATGACCACAGTCTTGCTCTGGTGTTGTGGTGCAGTCGCCCACATAACCGTAGTTGTTGTGACCGGCGTGCCCCCTCTGTCCTCCAGACCTCGTGCTGCTGGCCTGTAACTGGAGCACCATGGGGGACAGCTTTTTTTGTCTGTCACCACTTGGCGGCGCTCTATGCATACGGATACGTGCTGGTGAGTGTTTGAACTTCAGAAGCATTCGGAGACCCTTGATTATTCCTACATAGTCATGTGTTTGTGTCACGTTGCTCGTCTTTGCAGACACGAGGCGTGCTTCCCTACTTTGCCAACTTCCGCCTCATTTCAGAGCTGTCCACGCCGTTTGTGAACCAAAGGTGAGTCTGAATAACCTTATATTGATCCACACATCCCCCCCTTCTTTGTTGTACTGTGTGACAGATGCTCATTTCTAATCGTCACCTTCTCCCCCCAGGTGGTTCTTTGAGATGTTGAAGTACCCGCGCATCGCACCGCCTGGTGGTGGTGAACGGCGTCGCGATGGCGTGGTGTTCTTCTGGTGCGCACCGCCGTCATGCCGTCGTACTGGGGCAGCGTCTTCGCCACCTTCGGCACGAGGACTTCGCGCGGCTGGGCCTGGCCGCCCAGGTGGCCTGGATCACCCTCCTGCATCGCCCTGGACATCTTGAACACCATCTGGATGTATAAGATTGCCCGCGGGCTGCTACAAAGTGCTGACCGGGCGGAGCGGGGCGAAAGCCAAGGACGGAGCGGAGAAGGAGGCCCCGGCGGACGGGAAGCCCGTCAACAAAACCACACGGACCTGAAGCGGCGCAGAGCGCTGGATGTGTAGACACGGACACGAGCGAGCGCAGGTGGCTGGACACCCCAGGAACCCCTCGCAGCCTCTCTCTGTTGCTCTAGCCTCCGGCGGTCCTCCCACCGACAACCCCCAGATCCACCGAATTTGAGCCCCTTGATCTCCTCGTAGTCGGCTAGTGACCGGGCCAACAGGTCCTGACCCCGACACGAGACAAAGAGGCCGCTCTCTGACTCCCTCGAGCGTCGGCCCTTTGCGGCCTCAGTGTCGGCCTGCCCGGGTGACGGCTCCCCCGGTCGCAGACGACGAGGTAGAGCTCGCAAGCACATTTAAAAAAAAAAAGGTGTTGTCCCCTCGCCGCCACCACCATTCCTCTCTCACCTCTCTCATGCTTCGACTTCAGCCAAAGCCCAGTCCTCTGAAGTGCCTGCGAAAGACAGGAAAGCAATAAGACGCCGGAGGAAACGAGCTCGCCAAAGTCCAACAGAGCTCGAGGCCCCTAATTTCAGAAGACGACCGCCTCCCGCTACGTCCGGCCGTCCGGGAGACGGCGCCCGCGCGCGGGGGGGGGGGGCGGTGGCTCCCTCGCATTAGATCCATACGGGGTTTTTGTGAATCTACAGGGCTCTTGTCTTAAAACTCATCAGACCGCACTAGTAAAAAAAACAAAAAACAAACAAAAAAAGAGAGAGAAAAACACCACAATGCCTCTTCTACAGTATCGCCTGCTGTGGCCTCCGTGTAACAAGTGGCGCCTGCCGATATCACCAGCCATGCCCCTCAAACGCCTCACAATTTGGATTATATGTATATATATATATATATATATATGTATATATATGTATATATATGTATATATATGTATATATATATATATATATGTATATATATGTATATATATATATATATACATATATATATATATAAAATAATTTTTTTTAATAATAAAAAATATTCATGCAGAAGAGAAAGACGCGCTCCCCAACATCCTCAGCTCCTCACAGGATGATTTTGCCTTTTCAGTATTCATCATGTCGGCATCACTGTGTAGTGAAGTCATATTGCATCATGGCGACCTCTGCCTCTCTGGACAGGGCTCCTCCGTCCGGCTCGGAAACGTTGGGCTTTTGTTCTACCTCTCCCCCGGCCTTACAGAGACTCCGTCAATCAACTTTTTGTTGTTTTCTTTCTACTGTAAAGAGTGATTTTAGCCTTTTGAAATGTTATCTGTTGTGATATCACAGCTTCAGACAGACGGTCTTCCTCCCTCACTCCCTTCCTAAGCGTCCTGTGAGCCCCCTCCCCTCCTCTCGTTCTCAGTGACTGAGACTCTAATTTAGGGCAAGAGTGGGGAAAAACAGTTTGTGTGAGCATAGCACTATTCACGGTATCTGACGCCCTTCTAAAACACTGACATGATGCTCTTTCTTTTTGCAGAATGTCAGCAGTAGGAATGCTAGCAATATGACATTTTTCGAATATCGAATTCATAAATTAGGACGCACCAATCCGTGACGGTCTCTGTCGAGAGCAACGTGGCAATCTGCATGTTTCTTTTAGTTTTTTTTGTATAAACTGTAAATCATCACTACACAGCATGGTAAGATTGACGTATTTCTGCGATGCCTAAGCGAATAATCAAGATAGATGAGTAACATCTAAATATGAATTAATCTAATGCTTGAACTGGGGGGGGGGGGTTGTCTTCCAAAACAGTGTTTTCTGCATGCGAGCGTTCTGAATGCATGTGTGTTTTTTGATTCCTTTCTCCTCCTGCATGTCTGTACAGTACATATACACACAGGCGCTGTGCGGGGGCACCTTCTGCACACCGTGTGGCTAAATCATCACCACGTTCTCCGTACGCCACTCGGCACTACTTGTGTTTTTTTATGAATCCACGAGGTCTCCGCCGTCAGCAGACGCTCGTGACCACACAGCTGGTATGACGGACAGAGATACAAGAGGATGCTTCAGATTCACGGCAAAATGTGCTGCCACCCGTTTCCTTTTTTACTTAAAGGCGCACTCCACCGATTTAGCAGTGGGGACTCGGAATCGACTGCTCTTCTTTTTTCTTTTTTTTCCTCTTTTATGAGAATCGACACATTGTACCCAAATTTCCAGCCAAATGTTGTGCAAAAACTTTAATTTTCAATTTCCTGACAAAGTCCAAAAGAATGCGTAAATTATTCCGCCAAAAGCCGAATGTAAAAACATTTTTTGCAATATTTTTTAATTCCGGTGTTTTCAGTCGGTCAGGTTTTTTTCTTTTATTGTTTTGAATGCGGGAATTAAAAACGCACATACAAACAGGTGGATTGAAACACGCATTATTGTCTTTTTATTCCCACACTCTCTCTCTTTCGTTGTCGAAACCTGGGGCCCGAATTACCCACAATGCAACCCAACCGCTGACCGCTCCGTCAGATATTCGGGTGTGCGCTAGTAGCGCCGAGGCCCTCCAGAGATGAGGCTGTAGCGTCTTTCTTTTCCCCTCACATGTGTAGCCTGTTGATGTGTAAAATCGGTGGAGTCCCCCTTTAAGTCTTTGTATCTGTAGCTGGAGTTTCACTGTGGATCTATAAAGCACACCCCCTGTGGAGCCATGACTCAGCGATCTCCTGTGTTTCTGTCTGTCACCACAGAGGACGGCTACAGTATCTTGTGCCTTTTTTATTTACCCCCAACAGGGTGGATTGGATCCAGCATGACTTTCTAATGTAACGCCCTGTGATGTATCTCCCCTGTATTCCACGAGTATACTCTTTGTATATATTTTTATAATCTGCCTGCACGATTAATCTGGCCAAGTATTATAATCCAAAACTGACCCAGCTCTTTTCGGGGAGTTTTGATGTGTTCACACACACCTGAAAACGTCTAATGACTGTCGTGATGGGTCATTAGTGGCATGAAGATGAGCTCAGTGTCCTAGGCGATCAGAATGGGGAGCTATATATATTATTATTATTTTTAGACTTGGAGAATATACAGGTAGTCGATCGGGGGAAGGCGAACGTCTCTTAACATTTCTCCGGGCCTCCTAAACTCAAAGCTGTGAATAGTTGTAGAATGAAAACAAACTGTAATATCGGTGGCGTAGCTGTGTGATGGTTCGACTCCACTGTGGGAGATCTCGCTTCCCGCGGCAGCGTCCTGCACTTTTAGCCGTCTGTAGAGTTCAGACCCGAGTACCAGGGCTCGTGCACAAACGTTTTTAAAAACTACATACGTGAGAAATTGCGAATTTCTGGTCCCCGGTTGGCCGTGGACTGGACACACAGAGGGTTTTTTTGTATTTCGTCAGGGTTTTCTACAGAATTAATTTCAAGACCTGATGTTTGTGCCGTATCTCACACCCTGGGGATGTTTGGGAGAATCGACGGAATGAATTGATGAAGAGGCTGCTATTGTACGACCGTGATCTGTATTGTATCAGGTTAGAACAACCACATTTGCTTTTGTTTGTCTTCAAAGGTGTGTGTGTGTGTATATATACGAATCTGTATATATCTGTGATCAAGTATTGAAAGCAGATGCACACTGTACCAATTCAAACCTGTGGTCCTGTCTTGTGTCATTTGGCTGACTGGGCGTCTCTTCTTTCTTAGGTACGTTATAACAGAGCTGCATCAGAATCTGGTACTTAAAACGGTGTCAATACTCTGTCGGTCTTCTCAAAGTCACACATGGTACTTTTGGAAACTGTTATTATTCCCCCCCCCCCCCCCCCCCCTCTAGCTGTTAGATCTTTTGATGTCAGGTTTGATCCGAGGGCGTACAATGAAAAATGCGAAGGGTTGAATTTCAGTGTGGCGACCATGAAGGCATTTGTATAACGATGACTGGAAAAATCGCACACAAACTGATGGCAAATCTCTTCTTCTTCTTCTTCTTCTTTTGAATGAATTGCCAGTGCGGCTTGTGTCCCCCCCCCCCCCCCCCCCCCTGTTCTCTTCTGTTTTTATTTTGTCTTTTAACGCAATGCAATTTCTTGTTATGATCCGTCTTCTTCTTTTTGTTTTCTGGAGATTTTAAATGTGAAACAGCCTACACTACACGCAGGCCTTTGTGTTGTGTGAGCATTACCGTCGTTCTCACTACTGATCATGTAACTGTAGTGCTGAAAGCTGAGACTTATACTTGAAAGTGTTGCTCTTCAATAAAGTTGACGGCAGGAGGAAGACTGTGGCTGGCTCTTTTTTTTTTTTTTCATTTTGACTTTCGTTGAATGTTTATAAACCGACGCTAACCTGAGTTTCATTTTTTTCCTTTTACCCCCAATTCATCACATTCCTCGGTTGGAGCCGTGACGTCAGTGCTCGGTGTAAATCATCCGCACAGCGGCGCACGGAGCTGGTCCGGTCATTCGTCAGCTGGAAGGCTGCTGGTATGACAAGCCGCTACTGGTAGTTGGCACCACCGCTCCACGTTATTCTCTTGAGTTGTGTGAGATATTTCACCACAAAAAGGGGGAAAGGTGAAGCACAGACTGAGGTGTGGGTGTGTGTGTGTGTGTTTGTGTGTGTGCGCGTGCGCCAAGGTGGGCTTTGTTCAGAGACCCGTGCCTGAAGCGCTTTACCAAACATGGTCACATAACTGAGACTCAATGAAAATGTCCTCCAGCTCACCTCGGCCACACATTCGTGGTTGCTGTAGGCTGGCCGTTCGACTTCACTCACCCACGGGGGGGGGGGGGGGTCCATCAGCACCCGCGCGTGATGTAGACACAGAAAACACACCTGCGTGTAACAAAAACACGCACACACCTCGGATTCGACGCGGTCACAGAGAAGCACGCTCTGTTCGCACACAATCAGAGAGAGAGAGAGAGGGGCTTCTCCATTTTTTTTTGTGAGTCGCTACATTGAGCGAGTTGTAGTTATGTTAAAAAAATGAATAGATTTCAGGAGGAATTTATACTGAAGACTGTTCCCAGACTTACGGAAAACAAAAACATACCGAAAAATCCACATTCCAGACTTTTGGAGAGGCTATAAACGGAGCCGATTTTACAAGGTACTTAAAGCCTCGGACAGAGTCGAGCGTAACGACTTTGAAACCAGTTTGTTAACAAGCACCCAGTGGTGTATAAAGTACTCAAAAGCCATACTTGAGTAAAAGTAAAGATACCTTACTGGAAAACTACTCCAGTAAAAGTAAAAAGTCACCTCTTAGAATACTACTTGAGTAAAAGTCTTAAAGTATCTGATATTTATTGTACTTAAGTATCAAAAGAAATTTTCTGACATTAAATGTACATCATAACCTGAACATTAAATGAACATCATAACCTGTTCATTGAAAGTAAAAGTACAAGTAAATGCTGTTAATAAAAAAGCAAAGGGTCAGAATTGTGAGAATTATGAATTGTATTCTTTTAAGTGCTGTGGCACCATGACCAAGGACATGGAGCTGTGTTGAACATAATTGGGTTGGCTGTGATCCATCCAGGAGCAACAATGTTCAACATAATATATTGTACATAAGTATACTTTTACATCTACTATGAACTTATCATCATAATTCTCCGAAAAGCAATATGACACTATGAAGGAGTTGTAACAGTATGTTTATAAGTCTGCTCATTAGACTAGAGCAGGGATTCCCAAAGTGGGGTGCGCGAGCTGCCTCTAGGGGGTGCGCGAGAGGAAAAGTGTAATGGCGGTGCAGTCCTGTCTCCTAAAAATTGCGTTCCCCCAAAACTAAAATGCATTCTCAATTACGTTTTACCACGAACGTATTTTCTCCCTGATTACGTTTGTGTTTGACGTACAAATACGCTTCTCATCAACATATCTTTGCTGTACTCTAGTCTTTATTATTTTTCTGTGATCTGCCTCGCCTCTACCCCGCCACCCACAAGTTATTGACCCGCGGCCTGTTCCGAGGGCTGACAGACCTGACGATCGGGTGCCTCACGGCGGGGGCGGCTGGAGACCTCGCGTCCCAGCGCCAACGAGTGAGCGCCCGCCACTCGGAACCATAAAACCAAGTCCCGGATTTCACCCGGGGGACATTCTGGAGGTATTGTGACCGGGTGATGTGCCTCGTTGCTGGGGAGGTATGAGCCGAGAGTGGCGGGGTGTTATGGAGGTATATATTACAACTCGGTGTTGTTCCCGTGCGTGGATGAGCGCATTTCTGCCGGAGACGGGCGGTGTGTTGTGGTAGTATTCTGACCGCGTAATAGGGAGAAGGAGAGGCGGTGGTGGAGAGGGAAAAATGTTACAGAGATGGTGGAATGTATGATTGGAGAGAGAGAAGCGAAAAAGTTGGACGTGATCCCGGTGTCCAACAACACTGTGTCTCCGCATCGATGCTTTGTCAGAAGACATCCTGGCTACATTGGTCGGTCGCGTGAAGAAGAGTGAGTTTTACTCTCTGCAAGTAGACAAGCCTACAGATGTGGCCAATCTGGCCAATCGTCCGTTACCTTCGTAACGTTACGTCCGTTACCTTTTCGAAGGCACGGTGCAGGAAGAGTTTTTGTGTTTTTTATCTTGTAAACAAACGCCACACGCGAGCAAACTGTTCTCTCATTCGTCCGATTTTTATGCGGCTCTGTTGCTTTTTTTTTTTAAGGTGTGTGTGTGTGGGGGGGGGGGGGGGGTTGGGGGTGCGTGAACCCGGTCGGGATGTAGAAGGGGGTGCATGGCCTAAAAAGTTTGGGAACCGCTGGACTAGAGGATGTAGAGGCCAATGCATAATGTTGTGTTCAGCAAAACATATCCACTTGATGCATCAGGTCAGTGTTGTGAGAAAGGACACCTGCCTTGTAAACTCCTATGGGCCTGATTTGAACACAACAGACAAAGGTTTTGCTCAAGCTGAATCTGCAATTGGGCGACTGCTACCATCATAACTCCATCTGATCATCCACAACATGACTCAAATATCAAAACATGATCAATACTTAAGCAGCAACACAGTCATTACTTGAAACTGAAACATGTCCTGTTCATCTTCAAAAGACGTTGGTTTTCAAAATTGCGAGAATTCAGTCTTCTTGGGCTGAAGACTAGTCCTGCGATGCTAAATAGTCTTTCACAGGCCGCTGAGGCAGGTAGAGGTGTGTTCAGCGTCATACACAGCTTGCGCACAGCGGCGAAGGATTCCCCGAATGCTGCGCTCTCGCGGCTCCTGTCAATCCGTGTATATAGCTATAGCTAACGTTAGCCAACTAGTGCTGCACAACTGTCAACACTTCCTCAGCTCACTAACTCGCTAGCGATCCACTGGTGTTGGTCTTCGTCACCACCGTCGTTTGTTGCGGGAGTAGCAGGTGCTTCCATTTCTGCTTCCATCATGAAATCAGTCATCGTAGAGTGGAATTATACTCATGTAGTCGCCCGCTAGCTTATAGCATGTAGCATCCTGGGTTAGCTCGCTAGCTATAACATATAGCATCCTGGGCATCACTGGGAATCAAACACCGCGGCTTTGAGAGCACTTGTTTTCAATTGTGCATTAACGTGATTGACCAATGATTTAACTTGCTGCTAGGACCACTGATTCACCAAACCTGCTGGCTTGCAGTCTGTGTTCCACCACAGTCCCAACGCTGCTCTCATGATTCATTTTGTTTCTAAAGATAGATTTGATTTTGTAGCGAGTAACGAAGGTTTCAGGGGAAATGTATCGGAGTAAAAGTATCAGTTTTCTTTGCAAAATGTAGTGAAGTAAAAGTAAAAGTAAACAGAAATATAAGTAGTAAAGTAAAGTACAGATACCCAAAAAAACTACTTAAGTACAGTAACGAAGTATTTCTACTTCGTTACTATACACCACTGCAAGCACCTAACTGTTAGATTCCTCGGCCAAAGAGGTCACAAGCCTGTGAGTGAGGGCCGAGATTCAAACGCGTGACACAAACAACTGAAAGCGTGTAAAGTTTCTGTTTCCTGCTGCATAACGACTCCTCAGGTACGAACTAAAGGCCTACACTGTCTGAAGAAAATGTAAATGTGCTGAAAAAGATTAAACAGGAGTTCAAATGCAAAGTGCTAAAAGTTTAAGTGGAAGCGCTAAATGAAGTTGCTGTTCAAGGACTGAAAAAAGTTGAAATGTCGGTCGACGCATAAGCGATAACTTGAGCTGGATAGAAGTTTGGATAGAAGAGTTCAACCTTTTCGTGAAAAGAAGATGTCATTGTCAGTTGCCGTAACCCGGTGAGCATTTTTCCGTTCAAAATACGTTCAAAAGACGTCTATGCCCGACGTTGAAAAGACGTTCAGAATTGGTTCAAAAGTGAAAGTTTTTTCGCCGACTATTTGTCGACGTTGAACAAACGTTCACGCTTAGACCAGATTTAACCGTGATTTGCAATACTAGAATTTTTCGTCCTCTACATTGTGCTAATACTAATATATCATGATTTAGAGGCTTACTAAGAAACCACATCCACATTTATCAGTTGAAAGCCAGTATTGGACATCACGTTGATATCTGGTCCAAACGTGAGCGTTGAATCAACGTCTACAAATAGTCGGCTAAAAACCTTTCACTTTTCACCGTGTTTTAACCGTGTATTCAACCTCACCGTGATTTAACCGTGTATTCAACCTCACCGTGTTTTAACCGTGTATTCAACCTCACCGTGATTTAACCGTGTATTCAACCTCACCGTGATTTAACCGTGTATTCAACCTCACCGTGATTTAACCGTGTATTCAACCTGACCGTGTTTTAACCGTGTATTCAACCTCACCGTGATTTAACCGTGTATTCAACCTCACCGTGTTTTAACCGTGTATTCAACCTCACCGTGATTTAACCGTGTATTCAACCTCACCGCATGATGAGCAACATGATATTAATGGTATGGTAATAATATTTCGGTTTGCAATATTGGAATAAAGTAGTTCAAGTACTTACAGAGTACGTCGGTAGCGTGAAGCCTCGTTTATTCCGTCAGCTCGTTCACTTCCTCATCACTCAGTAAGAGCTAGCTAGCTCAAACCGTGTCGTGTTTCCAGCCTCTAACTTAGAACAATGCAGAGTCCGTGCGCATGCGTATTCCAGCAGTAAACACTGAGTTGTATTTTAGTGAACATATGCAGACATAATGTGCTCTGCTCTCATTATGATGTCCTGTGAGCTTCTTGTTGACAGCACACAGTCTATAGTTCCATATTTACGACGTTTTATATGAGACATTGAATGCGTTGAAATAACGTCTTCGTGTAGACCACATATGAACGGACAGCGGAATATGATTTTGGAGAAATACGTTTAAAGGAACCAAAACCGCGTCTCTTTCAACCTACAACTGAACAAACCATCAATATTTTAAAAGAAATTGGTGTTTTGTGACACGTTGATATTGTAACCGTATTTTAGCCGGTTCAAAAGACGGTTAAAATTAGACATTCAGACAACGCTTTTTCAACCAAAAATCAACGTTGAGGAAGTTGAAGGACAGAAAGTGTAATCATGATAATTAAAGTCTAAATATGAGCATGTATTGCTGAAGGCGAGCACACTAACTGGACTTTGAGACTGAGCCGAGTTGACGCTTGTGGTTTTATCGGCCAGATCCAGGTTTGTTTGACGCTTCCTCTCCTACTGTAGCGATGGGTTGGAATTACGATGCTGTGAACTCAGCCTTCATGACTCCCCCTGAGCTGCAGGATCGTGAGGCCTTCTACCATAAATAGCCAGACAGAGTCGGAGAGGGGAGAGGGGTCGGTGGTTGGAGGGGGGAAACGGCTTACTGTAGAAATGCCCTTCTGAGTTTCTCAAACTGCACTAATCTCCCTCTCCATCTCCTCCCCCCCCCCTTCCCTGTCTGTGTTCTTACATCTGACTTCCTAAAAGGTTTCAGTCCTTAAAACTCTGTCTGCAGCTCGTCAAATTTCATGACTCATGATTCGTCCTCAACCTCAAGCCTCTGTAACACCACGCGTCTCTTCATTCAACCGGTCCTGTCCTATTGTCCTGTTATTGTCTTATTAGAAATAAGAAATTGTAAATCATCAAACGGTTAAACTGCTCCTTTGCTGGATTGCTTACAGGTCGTGCCATCCCAACTAAACTCTAGAAAAACGTGCTCTCATTAAACACCGACGGCTATCTAAAGTAAAGGTATTGTAAATACAAAGCACATTATCACATTCTTTCTCCCTGCAGTTGATGAATACAAAATGGGACACATTTACTGTCTTTTCCCTAAACGAGGCCCCTTTACTCATCGGCTACTATCCGCATGGCGTTATAGCCTAATAGCCAAGTGTCAGATGAACTTGTCGCCAACGTAAACAGCAAAGCCCACCGCAGCAGTAAATATCTGGCTGTAGTCTGTTATTTTTAGTGCGAGGGATTTCTCTTTCACGAGACGTTGCATCTCCATCCCTCACACGGTCCACTCAGGCCCCTCCCTTCTCCCATCATGCCCAAATAAAGTGTCCAAATTCCATGTGTTTGCTTCTTCTTCTCCTCTCAGTGAAATGTTTACAAGATCCTCGCCTGGTGTGTGTGTGTGTGTGTGTGTGTGTGTGTGTGTGTGTGTGTGTGTGTGTGTGTGTGTGTGTGTGTGTGTGTGTGTGTGTGTGTGTGTGTGTGTGTGTGTGTGTGTGTGTGTGTGTGTGTGTGTGTGTGAGGGAATGTGCCTGTCTATAGACGAGCATGACTTTGAATTTCTTTGTGTGCAGAATTTTATATTCCGACAGGCTGTTTATGGTAATCCGCTGTGCTTTGATAAAAATACGTCAATCTTGGTTCATTAGTAAATACTAAAATGAAAGGTTTGACTCTGTTGCAATGGTATGAGAACGGAGATTAACCAGTTTACGATGCTGCTGCATTTCTTTTTAATTGCACTTTAACTTGATTATTAGCAGGTTATTGGTGCGCTGAGCTCATCAGGGCCATAAAAGACTGACCTCTTTTCTAATTGTCTTCATCAGTTTGACCTTTCAGTTATACTCTCTTTAAACAAGCCTTCTCCATACTTCCAGGAGATCATTCTGGTGGAGAAACACTCAATTTATTGATTACATTTAATATTCTTTATAAATTTCAGGGGGAAAAAAGTCAAATTTCGAGATATTTTGTCTAAAAGGTTTCTAAATAAGCCTTCAAATCCCCGCCATGTGAGGTTACAGAATATGAATTGACGCTTGAACTTCTGGAAGCCCATTACCGCCAGCAAAAAAAAAATGAATAGATATTAGAAGTGTGCACACCAGAAAAAAAACAAAATCCCCCAAAAAATTAAACAAAAAAACGAATGATTTTTTTTTTTTTTTTTGGGTGGATTATTATTATTTTTTTGGCAGCAATGGGCTTCCATATCTGTCAGTGTTTACACACAAACTGAAACTCCAGCTGCCTGCAATGCACACACGCGCCTCTGACCTTCAGCTTCAACAGGAATTTAGATCGCTTTCAGTCAGGTGCTATGGCGGCTGGCCCATAGAGGGCGCTAGGGCACGGCCCCCCCTTGAGCCACAGAAAATACAAAATAAAAATAATAATAAAAATAATAATAATAAATTATACAAATTGTCAATATTTGTGTTTTTGAAGTATGGAATGCACCTAGTAATATGTATAAAATATGATAGCTGCGCAAAATATATGCTTTTCCTGCTCGTCCTCTCCGCCTGTCTGCATGTCTCAGCAGCGTGGGGGTGCTGGAAAGGTGGCCCACAGGAGGCGGGTCTATGAAGCAGGTCAGCCAATGGCTAAAATGTGTGACATACAATTTAGCCAATCAGCGTTGTCAAATACGTTCAGCATGGAGCCACATGTGTATGGCCCGAGCTGCGCGTCCCCGTCAGGACTAGTCTCTATATTTTATATATATTTTATATATATATATATATATATATATATATATATATATATATATATATATATATGTGAGGGTGACAACAATAAGATGTCCTGACGTGTTTATCAAAGTGTTATTTACTGCTTTCTTTTCGCGTTGGAATAAATGTTAAATATTTAACTGCAAAGTAGTAATGCGCTTTTGTTCCCTTATTTGTTTTGCATTAAATCATTCTGGGGTGTTTGCTGAAATTGATTGGATGTGGCACAGCCCTACCTAGAACATGTTCCACCAGCCGCCAGTCCTTTTATCTCTTACAGTTCAACTGCTTTCACCACTTGCACAACTGACACTTCAACTGTTAACAGTGCACGCACTTCAACGATCTCTGGTTCACTTCAACTGAAATTTCACTTGCTTTCAACATTTCAACTTATCTTCAGAGTATCTTCATCTCTACTCTTTAGATCAACTTCTTTCGATGCAGAGTCATCAGCTGGCATTTGAACCTCTGTCGCTGCTTACATACCAACTGACACTTCGACTATAAACAGTTCACACACTTCAGCTCTCTCCAGCACTTCAACCATATCAATTGCTTGTATTGTTTGGAAATTCAACTTTCCTTTCCACTGCTTTCAGCTTCTTTCTCACTTCAACTGTTAGTTGAACTGACGGTGTCTTTGAGCGAGTCATTGAACCCCAAGTTCACAGATAACTGAGCACGCTTCAACTTCATTCAGAAAATGTAGCCTTTTCTTGTTTTCGTTCTTCTTGCCTTATTCGTTTGTAAATGTAACTGTCCATGTTGACTTCCTGTAACTTCTATCTCGCAGTGCCAGCATATACAGTATATCTGATGGACAGTGCATGTCCAGTAATCTTTCAGTGTCTGTCGCCACCAGCGCAGCCACATATGGGTCCCTCTGTCATCCATCCTGGGCCTTTCTGGAGCGCTCCTCTCCGGCATGCCTGCCATGTGTCTGGAAGTGACACACACACAAATAATGAAAGCAGGGGTTGAATCATGCTGTCATTGGAGCCCCCCACTCCCCCCCCCCTTCACACCCACCCCCTGACACTCCACTCCACAGACCCCCTGAATCTGCTGCATTCCTTTCCTTGTCATCCGCCTGCCTATTGGGGAAGAGAGAGGAAGCAACGCACTGAAGTAAAACAGGAAAACCACCTCATTGCTCCCAGAGTTACGTCAGGCGCTCCACAGTAGCTTCCACGCAGTCAAACGAATGTCAAACATGCTGCGTCAGTCCCACAGGAGTATACATATATATATACATATATATATATATATATAAAATAAAAAGCAATATGGGATTTATGTTGAAAATTCAGAAAACTAACTTCCTGTGGTTCGACACCTCAGACGTCCCTGCATGCTCACCTCTCTTTAACATCATCATGACATCATTGTGACATCATCCTCCTCCAGTTTCCTGTTTTCATGTAAATGTTTTATTTCCGCTTATTTCGTTCTTTCATTTTTCAACCTTTTCAAATATACAGTATATATATATGTGTATATATATATATATATATATATATATATATATACATATATATATATATACATATATATATATATATATATATATATGTATATATGTATATATATGTATATATATATATGTATATATATATATATATATATATATATATATATATATATATATATATATATATATATATATATATCAAACTAGCAACCTTACGGTTACCGGACGACCCTCTCTACCCCCAAAATGCAACAACAGTACATTTCAGACACGCACAGTTCACAAACAACCCAACGTAAATCTTAGCTTTTAGGATAACTTAACACAAATATATGTTTAAAAATGTATATATTCTGTAGCCATACTGGCTAAAGGCTGTATGTTAGGTGACAACAGTCGCGCACTTTGGTCCTGACTGCAATATCTCAACAACTATTGGATGGATTGCCGTTTGGTACAGACATTCATGGTCCCCAGAGGATGAAGCGTATTGACTGACGATCCCTCGCGTGTGCTGGAACCACTCAGCTACACCATGGTGCTCTGAGTTTTCCTGTTTTTGCAAAACCAGCAGCTCAAAGTGTTAATTATTCGATAAAATGGCTCGACATCTCAGTGGGATTGTGTTGTACAGACGAGGTTCATGGTTTCCAGATGATGAATCTGAATGCCTCTAGTGATCTCCTCTCATCTGCACCACAATAAGGTTTTTGGTGTTAAATTAAAGTTATTTCATGAAAATGTAATAGAAATTTACCGCAGGTATCCAAGGTTCCCAGAGGATAAATAACTTAACTTTTCATCTTGTCCCATCATCAGGTCAAACTTTTGTTCATGACCAAAAAACCCTGCATAACTAATGGCATTCCTATCAACCTCTGCAGATATTAGCAGATGCTAACAGGGTTGCTAACATTAAGCTCAAAGCACTGCTGTGCCAAAGTGTAGCCTTTCGGTAATGATTATTATTGTTGTAACTATTGTTACACCCATTATTATAATTTCGCCCAAGCAATAGTATTTTGATGTGCTGTTTTATTTTTTTAAAACATATTTTATATCATTGTAATATTTCTAGTTTTACTCTTAGGTGTATTGTAATATTTAATTGATCACAGGATATAATGTATTGTGACTTGTTTGTTATTGACGATGAAACGCGTTTCGAGGCCACGAGATCCAGCTGAACACATCAATGACATCACTTCAGCAAAGAGCATCTGAACGCCGGTGAAAAGCATCTCCGAGTGGAGATGGAAAAAGTGACACTGATTAAATCTAATACCCGAGCGGTGACATCACATCCCACACACCCCCTCGCTCCCCCCCGCCCCTCAGAAAAAAAAGAGGAGGCTGCGTCCTGATTGGACGGCGGGCCCGGGCCAATCAGAGAGCGCACACATGGGACGAGTTTAAAAAAAGATTCTGAAAAGTGTCGGAAGGTTGTCTCTTAAAAGCCTCACGAGCAGATCTCATTGCACTCGCGGCGAACACTTATTATTTTTTTTGGACATTTTTGAAAGAAATAAAGATACTCACGGACTTGTTCGGGACTTTTTCTGCGCGTCACCGTGCCCCCCACCTCGGACAGAGAGTTGTAAACGTGCTTCTCCGTTTTTAAAGCGCCTCCTCGGCTCCACTGTAAATAATACACGAGACTAACAGGATGACGACACACTTCAGGAGCGGACCTGTCTTCGGTCTGTCTGCCGAGGTCAAGAGTAAGGTAGGTTCACTTTCATTCCACACTTTCTGTGAAGTGTAATATTATTTATGTACCGAAAAAGACGCTGTTTCAGCTGGAGCGTCGAGTCCACCAAGTAACGTTGAGGTCAAGGGTCAACGAGGCCTGATGACGCACGCGGTAAACACTCTCAGTGGGCTTATTTTAACATTTTTTTGTCTTATTCGTAAATTATAACCATGAAAGACGAAGGTGGGGGTTCGTGGGCAGGTGGCTGATGCTCGGGCACACTGAGGTCCTTATATGGAGGTAGTGTGAGAGGTTTCTGGATGAAAGCGAGTGTGCTAGTTGTAGCCATGTTGGCTCGTGCCTCTTTACTTTAACAGGTTAGAAAAGGACGTAAATTAATAATGTGTGTGAGTGAGTGACATCATGGTCAATAGACTCACTCCTATTCCTTTTACTGAAGAAAACGTAGTTGTACCACAATGTCAAAATACTCCATTACAGGTGAAAGGCCTGCTTTCAAAATGTTACTTCCAGAAAAAGTGGAGGAATATTGCTCAGGTCTGTGTTAAATTGTTGCATATTATAATGTTAGATTATTATCTGTTGATGACTGAAGATGTAAGCACCGTTTTGATGTTTGCCAGGAGTCCAGTTGGAGCTAATTTAAACTGTATATGCTGTGAAAAATGCGTTTAACAATATGTTCATATGTGAAGTATCAATCCGTAAAGTACTATAGTGAAGTACAGTGTGTCCCTCTGAATCGCAGTGACGTAGCATCAATAGAAATATCTCAGATTTGGACCTAAATACTTTCTAGTTGCATCCCATCCCTGCATGGTGTCGTGCCAGCCTTATTTCCCAGCATTCACGCTGTCACCGTCCTGACAGGAAGTGTTAACACAGCCATTGTGAATATAATGCAGTGATTTCTCTGTCTCGTGACAGCAGTGACTCTGTACAGTGGGGTGAGTCAGAGCTGCCGACAGCCTGCTCAGGATGAGAAAGGTCAGCGTTCCAACTCCCAGATCACCATCATCATTGTCCTGGAGGGATGTGGTCTTTTCCCTGAATAGTGCCGTCTCTCATCGGGTCTTTCAGTGTTTTTTTTGCCGCCGGTGTGTGGCTGTATTGCTGCCTTTCCCCCCCCCCCACAAGTCGATTATACACACACGAGGGCAAGAGGAAGAAGTGTTTTCTGTAAGAGTAGGCGAGGGAATTAAATGTTTCGTTTGAGCCTTCGTGGGTTCATGCGTGGATGGTCATTTCCATCAGCGTGACTTCAGAGACCGACTCAGCAGAAACTACTTGGCGGGTACGGCGGCGTGATCTAATGGCCTTTTAAGGACCGACCGGGCTCTGCACTTGGAGATTGAGAAAGTGTCCCTTCTCTAAACAGTTTACATCGCGGTCCGGATTGACAAAACACTGCCCTGACAGAACGCAGGTGCACAGGGGATGGATGGCGCAGACGAAGCCGTGTTAGCGGCTTCGCACAGTGGATCCACTACATGGCGAAGACGCGATGTCAGACTGTGTCTTTGTTAGAGTATGAAGGGATTTCTGTTGATCGCTTTTAAACAGCCGGACAGGTGGATGTATTTACCCTCTACTCTGCGGTGGACCCCACATGGTCATATGCAATCGTTCAAATGGCCCCCTGAGATTCAGCATAGGCTGCGTGCACCCATACCTAAAGTAAGGCTATGTAACTTCTAAAAGTTAAAAATGAATTCATAATCCACCATTACTCAGTGCACTGAGGCGTTTTGCTGCTACAGTCATAGTCCGGTGTGACCAGTGAAGCCAATGAAGTGCCGTTACCTGCATTCTGTCTACTGACCAGCAGGGGGCGTTGACTCTGGTTGCAAAAAGAAGCTTGATTGTATAGAAGTCTATGAGAAAATGACTCTACTTCTCATTGATTTATTACCTCAGTCAACATGAGTTTATGGTCTCAATCTCTCGTTCCAAGTCTTCTTCAATACAGCATGATGTTGCCTTTGCTTTAGGGCGGGGCTACCTTGTGATTGACAGGTCTACCAGAGCCGTAAACGGTGTCTCTCCATCGCTCCGCCTCAGCCCAAATATGGTCACTTCTGTTCACTAGTTGCAAAAAAAAAGGCAAGATGGCGACGACCAAATCGCTGAGCTCGAGGCTTCGAGGCGTCAGTCCACAAACCAACGAGTGACGTCACGATGTCGACGTGCTCTTCGTTTAGACAGTCTGTGGGTGTGGCTAATGCTACTCTGCTATCTTTAGATATGCCTGTGTAACTGACATCGCATGACGTCACTGACTTTATGAGTATTCTCTACTGTTACACAGACAAATCTGTGCAAAGAATCTTGTTGGTAAGTGAACTCAGTAAACAGAGACGAGCAGCTTCTTGTGCTACCGTCACACTTTGTTTAACAAACGTGTCATAGTCTTGTTTTAGGTCGGAGTATCGTTAAAAACGTTGGTCTTGGTGTTGAGTTTCGCTCAGTAAAACGACCCCTTTTCTGCAACACCTCACGTAGAGAGTTATAGATAACGCAACGGTTTAGTTGAACAAAGAAGCCAAAGCTCTCAAATGTAAAATGTCGTCTACACACAAACAGCTGCACAATAACTTCCAGTAATTAGAATACAGTCAAAAATCTGCAAAATTTTGACTTGAATGAGGAAATAATTGCTTGAAAGAGCGAATAAACAAGATCATGACTTCAGTGCAGACTTGGACCACTTGAATAAATACACAAGTACTGTACCGAAGTAAGATTTTGAGGTACTCTAACACTTTATTGAGGATTTTCGTTTTGATACTTCTTGATATTTCGACACTATGAATGAATATGGCTTTCTTAATCTCAGAATCCCAGAACAACAACACCACCACCACCACCGTGGTTAAATCCAGCGGAGGACCTGTGGATCCCTTCCTGTCTCTCCAGGGGCTTGTCTGAGCACTCGACTCGCTGTAAAAGGGCAGATTGTGGAAAACCCAGTGGGAGAGAGGGAGAAATATGAGCCGGGCCGATCGGGGAAGACAAGTCGGTCAGAGGGAGAGGGAGGAGTGTTTTTCGGGGGGGGGGGGAACGGTTTCTCCCAAGTTTGGTGTGATGGTGTGGAAGCTCCGTGATCCCTGCTGCTTTAGAAATACTTGTTTGTGTTGGCTGCCGATCCCAGACTGTGAAGACTTATCGGCAGAACATTCAGGAGAAGGGGACGAGGGTGTGTGTGTGTGTGTGTGCGGTGGTGGGGGTGGTGGGGGGGGGCGCGGTGGCTCAAGCAGCCTTGAAACATCATGCCAGAATTCAAAGTATTAGGGGGCAACGTGTTTGTGCCAATAAGGAAATGCATGGAGAGAAGAGAGAGCGTGTTTCTCCATGCAGGAATGTCCACGGGGCTTTTTAATGTCCCCCCCCCGTTCCCTTTGTACGCCTCATCTCAAACAATTTCTTTATTCTACAGTAAGACTTTCAAAGATGGCACAGGATTAGGATTGTGCCGTCTCTTATGAGAAAAGGTGTGCAAGACCAGGGTTATATTTAGTTCCTGAAAACCTGGCATGAAGTATGTATTACACTGAAGTACAGCCTTCAGTGTGCGTGTATCTTTTTTAAAGATTTGTATATTGTGACTGACATTGTCTACCGTCTACTATTGCACCACCCCTCCATAGAATCTCACCCTATTTTCCCCAAATCATTATGAAAAGGGTAACTATTTTATGTGTGTATATTTTCTGGAATTAACTAATTGATTTGTTGCCAATTATAGGGGAAGTGAAACAATTTCCAATTATTTAATTCCAATTAACTGCTACATGAAAGTCTTTTTTCAGTGTACGTGTATTTACTTTTGTTTTAATAGAGCGTTTTTTTAAATTAGATTTCTGCTGTATGTTTCCTTATGAATGAATTTCATCTTTCTATTCAGGACATTTTTGAAAATTCCGCGGAAATTATACAGTTTTGTAAAAAAGTGTTACCGTTTAATAAAAAATGCCACATTTGACACATGGAAAGGATCTTCCACAGGACAATACTTGACACGGTGCGATGCCCACATTGACACTTTTTGTTCTTCCACAAGAGTTAAAAGTGGTGAACTGTGCATCGTTCTTTTATTTATTTTTTAAATTTGTCGGTTTTCCGTTGCTCAAGAAGTTCGCTCTGGTGACTAAGGGGTCACGGAGAGTCCGATCGGCTGACGTCAGCTGTCGCTTTGAAACAAAACTGAACATAAAACACAAAAGTTCAACCTCACGTTTGACCTCTGACCCCCCCCCCCCCAGCTTGCAGGGAAGTACGACCACCAGAAGGAAGAGGAGCTGAGGCTGTGGATTCAGGATGTGACGGGCAAGAGGATAGGGGACGGCTTCATGGAGAGTCTGAAGGACGGGGTCCTGCTGTGCGAGTGAGTGAATGGAGACAACGAGAAGGATGCTTGTAGCACGGGAACATTAAATCAACCTTTCTAATAATACCGATACCATTATTATTATTATTATTATTATTATTATTATTATTAGAGATTCCTTCTTAAAAATGTAACTTCCTTGAACTTTGTGTCTCTTTCGTTGTAGACTCATTAATGTGCTCCATCCGGGTTCTGTGAGAAAGGTCAGCAGCTCCACTCAAAACTGGCACCAGGTAATGCAGCCGCTCTGTGGAAGGGAAGAAAAAGAAGCCGTTTGTGTTCTGTGAGCCTCAGAGTCACGGTCCTCCTCCAGGACATGTGGAACGTAGTTAAAGTAGCCGCCGTATCAAATGATGCAAATCTCAACTGAAAAAATCCCCCCTGTGATATCAACACTTGATCATAAACAAGAAAGCAAATACAAATATTTCCAGAAATGTCAAACTATTCAGTCGACCAATTTCAGTCCCGATACAGATACCCACCTCGGCCGATGTTTAATTAACAAGCTGCATGCCTCATTCTGTGGAAGTGACTGGCATCATTCTCTTCTGTGGAAGGCTTGACGTAAACATTGCTTTCCTTACTTTGTAACACAACGGCGTCCCGTACCAGATCCGGCTATTTGAGTCGGCATCGGACAGACGTTCTGTATCAGTGCAGCTCTGCTCAGGACTTTACGTCAGATGTCAAAATAGACGCTCTTCTCAACGAGCTCCGTTGTCTGGTTTTTTTCTCTTCTTTTTCCTCCAGCTGGAGAACATAGGGAATTTTGTCCGCGCGATCACAGTGTACGGCCTGAGGCCAGATGACATCTTCGAGGCCAACGATCTGTTTGAAAATGTCAACCACACTCAGGTCCAGAGCACGCTCATCGCTCTGGCTGGACTGGTGAGGACACACACACACACACACACACACACACACACACTCACACTCCATCTGTTGTAGGACAGACTGATGTTGGTGCTTTACTCACAATCTGAACGTAACTGAATGAGAGAATCGGGTGCAATCATCAAACACGAGAGTAACTGTTTTCTAATTGATAGCCTAAAGAAAACATGAGTATTAACAATGATGCACAGAAGTATATCCTGATAATCGCATGCATGCTGCAGCCACCAGCCTACCTGTGTGAGTGCTTTGTGCTGCGTAGACTAGGACTACAGTATGGCAACTGCAGAATAATAATAAAAACAATATGGGTACGAAGAATGCACTCTGATTACCACCGGTTTCCCTTCCGTCTCTGCCACCTCTCGCTCTCGCTCAGGCCAGGTCCAATGGTTTCCACTCCAAGTACGACTTGGGAGTGAAGTACGCTGAGAAGCAGGAGCGGCGCTTCGCTCCGGAGAAGCTCAAGGAGGGACGCAACATCATCGGGCTGCAGGTCAGAGCAGCGGAAATAATAAATAAACCTGGAATCCACTGCTTTTTATCAGCACGCTTTCTCACAGGGTTGTAGGCGCATGTGTGTCCAGAGATGCTCTGCCGGCCAAGTGGGTTCATATTGTACCCGCTGCTGGACTTCATGCTGAATATATCTTCACAGAAACCTCTTAATTGAGTCGTCTCTTACCTGCCCTGCATGTGGAATAATAACACACTCATGGGAATTTTTGCCATCATCGGTGTGATCTGAAGGGGGGGGGGGGAACACTGGGTTGGGGCCTAAACGTTGTGTGTTTGCAGCTCTGTAACTCGCTGCGTTTCGCTCCGTCTCCAGATGGGCACCAACCAGTTCGCCAGCCAAAAGGGCATGACCTCCTACGGCACACGGCGCCACCTGTATGACTCCAAGATGGCCATGGAGACCCCTTTGGACCAATCTACCATCAGCCTCCAGATGGGCACCAACAAGGGAGCCAGCCAGGTGAGTTGATTTTAAAGGGCGAGGCTTCTGTTATTCTATGCTTTGTCGTCAGCACATCCCATAAAAAAAACACACCTGTACGCACGCTGTGAGCAGAGATGAGTCGAAACAGTTGGTTGACGTAGTTCGCTGACATTAGTTAACAAACTTGGAATAGTTAGCTAAAAGCGTCCCATAAACAGCTACAAGTATTGAATAAATTGCTAAAATAGATATAGAATAATTAATAAACAGAAGTTTTCCTACACAATTTCAACTACCACTCAAAGTGGTAGCAGTATGAAAAAAAACTACACTATAACTGCTACAAAAGCTCGATTCGTTACAGGTTTTAGGTTAGTTAAGGTAGATAGTGCTGTTAATAATTCTGATTTCGTATGAAGAGGTTCGTTTCGTACACTGAGAACAAAACGCTGATGATTCAAAGGGAACCAAAAAAGGCAAAGATCCCTCTGAGCAACCGTTGAATGAGAACCGAAGAAATCAGCAGTCATTGGTGAAAGAAACTGGAAGCTGAGCATCAAAATGTGCGTGGCTTTAAGTAAGAACCGGTTCCTGTTTTAGTGTCTCATGCACAATCATTGACCTCATAACAAGCCTGAATATTAGCAGGTGTGTTGCTTTAGCAAAGCTCTTCTTCAAACTTCACAATGGAAATAGAAGGTCAGCTGAACAAACCTCTTCCAGTAGACTGCAGAGGGCTTCCCAAAAATCTTTAGTCCAGTCGCACCGTTGAATAGCTTTTCTGGAGTCATGCAACCCTGTAGGGACATGGACTCAGTGGAGGTTTTAATCATTTGATTCTCCTTCTTTTGAGACCAAAACTATTTCAAATGTAGATAATACATATGTTGTCTGAATTATACTTTTTAAATTGTCTTTACATCTGTGAAAAATATTAAAGGAGAGAAGAAAAGACTCCAATATAACAGGATTATGAACGGTAATGTATATCTTTATGCCCCCCCCCCACCCCGCAGGCCGGCATGACCGCCCCGGGGAGCAGGAGGCTTATCTTCAACAAGAAGCTTGACCTGGAGAACTGTGACACCACCACCATCTCCCTGCAGATGGGCACCAACAAAGTGGCCTCGCAGCAGGGCATGACCGCCTACGGCCAGCCCCGCCAGGTCTACGACAACAAGTACTGCACCAACCCCACCGAGGCCAACTGCAACAACGGGAGCGAGGCGGAGTTCGACGGCTACCAGTACTCTGACTAAGAGAACCATAGCCCCCCCCCCCCTCCCTCCTCTTTGCTTAACTTCAGACAACCAACCACAGCGGTCTTTGTGACCATCGAACCTACCAGACTGTTATTTTTACGACCGACCGACGTCGTCTTCGTTCCGCGGCGTCTTTCTAACCGTACTTTTACTCTTCGGAATTTATTGTTCGTCTTTCCGTGAATAAAAGGAAAGAATAGTGTTTGCACTGACCTTACGTCAAAGATTTCATGCAGCGGCCAACCTCTGTATCACGTTGCTCTGATGGATTTTGTTAGACATACCCAACCAACGCTCTGATTTAATGACCTTTGCTATTTATCGATTTGTTTTTTGCTACATACTTTAATTGAAATTAGATTTTTAATTTTAACTGCTGACACCCCCTCGCCTCACCTCCCTACCCTTCCAATCCAGTTTGAGCACTGACTAAGCAGAATTTAAAGGAAAGAAGTGACGTTGGTGCTATTGAACTTTTTCGACCCATCCGGACCCGGGAGTCCACCTCGGGACGACACGGAAAGATCCGGCGGTTTCCCGCAGACTGAGCCGAGGGCCGGCGATGCGGGAGGACTCGTAGCTTTGTGCGGACATTGCTTTTGTTTTGTGAGCACCAACTGTCATGTTTACCAGCCTGCACAGACGACCCACCATTTGTTTTTTTATGGGGCTAATTTAGATTGCGTTGTTGCGCATGTGCATCTTTTTAAAGGAGGTGTTGAGGGGAAGAGAATAGATGCATTTTGATAAAGTACAAGAGCAAATAGGTGTTGTGGTGTGTGTATATAGTTTGAAGTGAGGGTAAACTTAGTCACCAGTAGTCTTTGTCCTGTTCTTTCGTTGGCTTTTGTGCTGCTCGCCTCGTTAGTAAGCAGTGGTGGAGTTTAATGAAGTACTTCTGCTAAGTACAAATTTGAGGTACTTTGCTTGAGTATTTCCATTTGAAATGGACTCTGATGATTATTTTGTACTTTTTAATCTACTGAACTTATTTGTCAGTTATAGTAACTTTACAAGATACAATTTTACAAATGAGGTTGTAATAATAATATAATAAGTAGAATAGCATTAAATAAATAAATAAATTAACATTTTTAATGAACAAGTCTATTCATTTTGTTTTAAATCGGGTATTTCTGCACAGGCTCCACTAATATTAGAATTATACCATTTGGATTGTTTCTGACTCCTGTGGTCCAATCATTTCCAGAGTCGAGTCCAAAAGTCAAAATGTATTGCAAAATAAGATGGATGTAATTATTTACTAAATTCACATATTTATCCATCTTAAAATTCCACTTTAATTGATATTTGTTGCTATTTAGCTTTCAACAACGTTGTCGTTTTGCTCACCCGCTCGCTGCACACACGGACGAGTTCTGTTCATTGAAGGAAGGTGATTTAAGAAAGAAAAAGGCCAACTTTTAATCCTCTGAATCAGGATTTTGTCCAAGATTGTCTTTTTTTCTAATTTAGGGTGACGTCAAGAAATATGGCAGACATTCGAAAGCCTCCAATAGAAGCTTCAAATGTAAAAAAACAACAAGCACTCGGTGCAGCACTTAACGTTTCAATGCTGGACTTGTAACGGGTATTTTAACACTTATGGTATCCTCGAGTAAAGTATCTGAGTACTTCATCCTCCACTGATGTCAATATCAGCGTAGACCCTGGTGCCTGTACTACCTGATGATTGCTCAGTGAATCATGCCAAATATCCAGATGAGATTCTCGTTTTTAAAATTTTCGTCGTCATACTGTTGAAACCCACCGAATGCTTTGAATGTAATGTTAGCGGAGGGTTACAGGATTCATTTAACACACTAGAAAGCAGTAATGTGCATTCATAAAAGCTTCAGAGGAGTCTCGGGCACCTAGTCGAGTGCTTCACATCAAAACCTCCGCATTTCTTTGTGAAATCTTCGGATGTATCGGCTCCCAATTACTGTCAGAATTAGGTGTTAAAGAAGCTTCATGTGTGTGTTCATGTGCTGAATGGGCCAATAGATCGGAGCTCTTCAGTTGTTCAGCAACAAAGGAGTCGCAGCCACGATGAGGACATGTAGCAGTGTGCCATCTAGTGGAAGAAAAGCACTTGTACAATCCATCAAACGTCTGAACATTCCCTTTTTTTTATTCAATCAAATGTAGTTTTTTTTTTTAGTTCCCTGTGATGTCGGCAATGTTGAGTGACTGTATCGTAACATTTCACTTTAATGTGTTTGCTTTGTTTCAACATTGTTCAAACGTTACATCTTCGCTAACCTCTTGACCTTTTTGTTTTTATTTCTATACGCGTTCACTAAACATGACTGTGCAATAAAAAAACACTTGAAAAAAATATGGTTCTCATTTATTTTTCTCATTACCTAAAAATACACGGTAGATGTGAAATACATATACGTATTAGTAGTGAAAGTACATGACTGATTTAAAAAAAGGGAAAATAATCAAATCTCTCTCTATGGATTCATTTTTAAGTTTAAACTGTCGAAACCTTTGTTGGATATATATATATATCCAACAAACAAAGGTTGACAGTTTAAACTTAAAAATGAATCCAACAAAATGGTTCAGTGCATTAGAGACTGGGTGAAAACCAGAAAAACTACTTCCACAAAAGTAACACACTTTATCATCTACTGATTACAACGACCTAAAGACCAGACATTTGTCATATTATTTATCAATAAACACAAAGAATAACGATTGAGGACATGGAATGTAACACTGATGGTCAGTTACATTTTCAATTTAAATTCTAAGACAATTTTGTCGGAATAAAAGAGAAAACATTAAAGAAACTGAATTTAAAGAACGTTTACACTGAGAACTGTGAGGGAGACAAAACATGGCAACTCTCTGGCCCAGCCAGAGGACTGTTGCATGCTCTGCAAGCCACACTGCAGCAAAATCAAACCGACCAGCGTCTCATGCAAAAACACAAAGCTGCTGTAGTTTTGTGAAGATTTTGCTACACTGTGCTAGCGGAACAGGGCTGAATTTAATGGACCAATCACAGGGGAGAAGTGTAAGTGAGTGAGGTTGGAGGGAAGGGGAGAGTCACAGGAAAACATGACTATTGATTGGCTGATTCACAGGCATCGATCCAATCGCTGTAAACATCCACCGGCTCAGACAGATCTGATGGGAACAGGGTTAAGGGGCATTCCAATAAAAAACAAACCACTCGCTCCACGTGTTTTAAAACCTGACTTTATACATCATTTAATTCCACAAAACAATTGATCAAAAAAAGGATACAGGTAATCGGAGTCTGGAACTCCTCCAAGCAAACACTGCACGATATAATTCCTGTGTTGCGGGTTCGTTCCCTGTGAAACAGTTCGTATGTTAGTGCTGTGGCTCATGGTGCGCACGTCTCTATTTCTGTCTGCACTTTTATGTCTACTCACATTTTGACATCGCAGGATTTCTCGTGATTACAAAACGGGCACGTGAACTGGACGTCCAGGTTGCCAGTCATCTTTTTCTTTGGAGGTGGCTTTCTCTTTGACTTCCTGCGCCCCATTTGTAATGTTGTGTGGCTGCAAAAAGAACAAAACAAAAAAACTGTTAAGAGACATTACCAGACACTTACACACTCACGGTAGGTACAGTATTAGTTCCATTGCTTTGCACCTATACTAAACAATATAACTACACACAAGCAGCCATTATGATAAGATAGTCATTATAACCAGTAATGGCTGCTTACCTGGCTCATAACGCAGGTAACGTTCAAATCACTGGACCAAAACTAACAGACCTGTGACTACATTTCACCTTTTCCTCGTGGATAATAACTCTGCCTCTAATACACACAGTCAAATCTGAATTATGCTTTATTACAGCCACGTTATCAGTCTACAGCTACAACCGCAGCCGAATAAATCAACTTACGTCAGACCGGATCAGAATATCACTTGAGCTGAAGCGCCAATAAGCTATTGCTACACGCTAGCAAGCTAACTCGCTAACATGCTACCTGGTGGGTAAAGACGTATGAGATTAAAAAAAAAGGAAGCTTGTGATAAACGACTTTGAAGGTAAAACGTCAAACTGAAGTGCGTGTGTTGTGGGTTGTGTTATTTCGCATTTGTTTAATGGTGTGTCTGTCCTACCAGAGGGATGTCAGCAGCGGAGGATGCTCTGTGTATTCAACTTCATCCGGGTACTGCATTCATTCTGGGCTGTGATTGGCTGAGAGGTGGAGACTGATAGCGTCATGTATCCAATAGTGTGTCTCTCCTTCTCAATTAACTCCCTCCTCTGGTGATGGTCCAAACGTGACATCCTTCAAATCATACAACCTCAGATATATATATATATATAGTAGAGATGAATAGATGAAAATAAATCCCATTTAGCTATCCTGGCAACTGTAATATAACTGAATAATTTTGAATATTCTCTTGATTATTCAAATGAGATAAAGTGATGAATTGTCATGGTTGAGCCGGCTGATAAAAGGTTTCTCCTCCCAAAAAAATGATGAAAGGTCTGAGCCACATTAAGTTGAGGTTAAAATGGAATGAACAAAATAAGTCTGATAGTGTGTCACAGAAATAAGTGAAACCTCAAGTAGAAATACGCTGCGGCAGATAAAGAAACTGTTGCTAAGAACTGATGAGGTGCTGAAGTGTTTGAATTTCAGAATTATTTTTTTTTTATCAAAGATGTATTATTATTTTATTATTATTATTGTTATTGTTGTTGTTGTGGCGTCCTGTGATGTGTACTATCCAATAATTAATTGGTGGCTATTTCTTTATCTTGGTCAGGCTACATTTTTGATACTTAATGTGTTATTATTATTAAACTGAAATCGAAGATAGTAACGTTTCGTAACAAAGCCATGACAAAGAAGGTCGTCATCAAAACAGACAAGCATGTCACATATTTAAGTAGAGAGTAAAACCCAAAGTAAGGGCGGGACAGTGAAAGAAAACATCAACCACAACTGTGGCTGTAAAGTACTTAAATATTAATTTTCAAAGAATGCTATTGGTCCGTCTCGCAATGAGAGGCGGGGCTTGTTGACACAATGATATGACAGAGGAAGTGGCTCGGCTGAACTTTGGATCGTACTTGTGTTGTTATTCATTTGCATTTGGCGTTGCAAACTAACGTTACCGATGGACGTCACGGAAAGCAAGGTAAGTGCAGGTGTGTATGACGTAGATAACTGTCCGTCTCGTGGTGAAATGCTAATTGGAGAGAGCAACTCTGCGGACGACATAAAACTTGTGTACCCCTCCCCCCCCCCCAGCTCTGAAGCTACAGCTGGTTAGCTGGTCAGTTCCAGATGGAAACAGTGTTAAAGTGAGCTGTTGTTGACAGAAACTATAGGTCCGCTGCTTCTCTTTAGTATATTTACCTTTATCGCCACATGCAAATGAGTTCAGAGATGCGTGTAGAGGCATTAATGTCATTGTTAGTGAATTGCGAAATGTGTTTTTCGCTGCTCTGCCTTCTGCACCGTTATCTCATTCTGGAGACTTATCAGGTCTGTTGCATGTGTGGAGCAGCAGGCTGAGAAAGATGCACGAGACCTTTATCTCAGAGCCCCAGTCCTTGTGTGTGTGTGTGTGTGAGAGAGTGTGTGGTCCTGCCATATCTAACCGCTAAAAAAATATATAGATGTGAAATTGTTTTTATCAGGATAATGTACTTTATATTTGCCATTTGCCGTACAGTATATATGTGATTGACAGTACTGTTTATGCAGCTCTACCTCCTCCAAAGAAAATCCCAAATAAGTCTATTTGAATATTTGGATTTCTGATATTGGAGTTTGTTCATATGTTCCGAAGACGTTTAACAGGGACGTTGACCTCTGACCCCTCAAACCTAAGTGACATCACTATGTGGGACAACATACTTCACTTTTTGGTGAACAAAAGTAATATGCATTTTTTTTTTTTTCAAGCCCATAAGGTTTTCGGGTCCAAATGGTTAACATGTAAAAGACTCTTAAGATCGTCTTATGGTAGTAACAGTGTGGTCAGAATTATACTTTCTATATTGTGTCACGTCATCAGATGTGCACGCCCTGTTTGTCGCTAAAGCAACAGCTGCCACGTCATTACCTTTCTACATATTTGGTTTATTAAGGTCAGGAAAAAAAACAAAAAATGTGCAATGATTATTTGTACTCGTACAGCTGTGAGGTCCATTGTCCCCCAATGAGGAAGTAAAGCCAAAGACAGCTAAACAGAAGGGTTAACGGAGGCTAACTGTGTATTTATTCGATGTATTTTTTGCAGATTGAAACTATGGCAACAGAGGGGGTGCCCGCGGACTTGGTCAAAGTTCTTCACCTGCTGGTGCTCTCCTTCTCCTGGGGTATGCAGGTCTGGGTCTCCTTCATAGCAGGTGGGAGCACAAACACAAGAGATGGCTGCAACTGAGCCTGTCACGATAATTGTGTTATCGACTCTTTGTAATATATATGAACATGAGCTTGATCGTTTTGATGTTATTGACGTATCGTACGATATATGGACATGACCGTTAGAATCAAAAGTTCATTGCTCTTTAAAAGGGTGTACTTGCATTTGTTACGCTTGCATTTTATCATTAGAACAGCGGCATAAAATGACAATATTATCATTTGTCTCAATTATTTCTGGGACAATATGTCGTTCCTACAGAAGTAGTTATGGTGACAGGTCTAGCATTCCTGCTTCACGAGGGCATAACTTTGACCCCTGTCCTGGATCTCGATGTCTGTGCTGCAGGTTTTGCATTGGTGCGGCAGGTGAGTCGGCACACCTTTGGCCTGGTGCAGAGCAAGCTCTTCCCTCTGTACTTCTACTGTCTGCTGGGCAGCAGCGGGGTCAGCCTGGCCGTGTACGGCATATACCACCCCAGGGAGCTGCTGGACTGGCACGAGAGCGTGCAGGTCAGACACAACACTTTTTCAAAGTACTTTAAAAAAGAAAAAAAAATCACATTTGCATGTAAATCATCGGCATCTTCCCGTGTTGCAGATGGTCCTGTATTTCGTGGCGCTGGTCACGGCAGGCCTGAACGCCCAGTGGTTGGGCCCGGCGGCCACCGAGGTGATGTTCCAGATGAGGGAGGTGGAGACGGAGCACAGCCTCGGGGACCAGATCGGCCTGGGCAGCCAGAAGGAAGCTTACGCCAAACTCCGAGAGCAGGACCCCAAGTACAAGGCCTACAAGCGCACGTTTGGCCGCTACCACGGCTTGTCCCAGCTCTGCAACCTGATGGGGTTCATCTGCACCACAACTAACTTGATCTACACGGCTCTGAATTTATCCACCATTTAGAGAGGGCTAGGTTTAATCCAGTGGACTTGAGTTAAAAACGCCCCAATTCCAGAGTTTTGCTTTCCTGCTGCAGCAGAGTCTTTATGAGGGAGAATGCCTTTGTTGCTATTTAGCATCCCCAAAATAAAAACCCCACCATTGCTGTTTTCCTTTATCCATCAGCACTTTTCATCCAGTCAATCGTCTGTCTCAATGTGCTCATGATCACACCCCCTGTTAAGAACAAAATGTATAAAAAAAAGACTCATACCTCAGTTACTGTGTGGGCAGTTTCCTCACATCCCCAGCAGGGGGCGCTGTTTGGACGCAGGTGTATTCAGAGAAAAGTTCGTTGCTGATGTTGCAGCATAGATTAGTGCATTTGTATTTGTCAAATATTGTGTTTCCTGATATTTTAATAAAGAATAAATGGTAATTTGATCAACTCATGTGATTGTTCTTTCATGTGCATCCGCTTTTATTTTGTTGAGTTCTGTACCACATGTTTGACGTGTCATGATCATTCTGCTCTGAAACCAAACACTTTTTTATTTTTTATTGTTGGATTGGTTTGGAAATAAATTGTTCTTCTAATCCTCATAGATCCACGTCGATGAGAGAACCCAGGCCCAAACAGACAGCTCCTGGATTTAGAATAGAAAAGGTTTTAATTGAATTACCGGTGACGCACATGTTTTTTTTTGAGAGGGACCAGCCTTGAAAGCAGAGAACACTGCTTCACTGGCGAGCTACAGGATGAGAGAGGCATGCACTGTTGCAGCTACAACATCAGCGCTCATGGATTATAATCGAGACATTTCAGGATAATAAGCAGGGACTGAAAGTTGAGTTTTGTTCCCCAAATGCTTATTCATCTTGGCCTTTTTAAAGATGGTTTCTCTATCTGCCATCAGTAATAATTGAATGTGATTTATTTATTTTGCTTTCTGGTTTATAGATGCAGTATGGAACAATTCGCTCTGAAAGCGGTCTGGTCCACCTTGCTGACATTGTGTTACAGTATGTTGTTGTCAGTTTGTAGAATGCACAAGGAAGTTAGTCCAAGTGTCTCAACATCTTGAAACTCAGGACTGTCTTTAACCGTCCGGACAAGTTTCCTGCTGCATGGCATCAGGAAAGACAGTAAACCCGGTTTTACCAAAGAACAAGTCTATCCACTCATCCATTGCATGGCATGGGGGGAATTTAAAGTGAAATAGCTCGAGACGTCTCAGGACTGTTGGTATCAAGAACTCCTTGATTTCTATACAATGTGTAGATTATTTGGTCCGACCACGAAGAAAAATGCACACTGTTAAAGAATCCCCCTCAACTCTGCGTGTCCAAAGTAAAACACGAGGAAGTGGGGGAACAAAAGGAAGCGTTGAGTGACTCCTTCCTCCGTCATTCCTGACCCTCACAAGGAAACGAGCTTGTGTGCGCGTTGAGACGCGGTTCACAAGCTGCAACATAACTGGTTTCAGGGACCAGGGTTTGGAGCTCCCGTGGGGTTACGGGAGAATGGTGTGCACATTAATTATGAGTCAGGGAGCCCGAGGCAGCTTTATTCGATCATCTCTGAAGTGGAAATGTGGACCTCGTTTGCAATTGTTTGATCTCGGTGGTGGATGTGTACGCAGCATAACGAAAACACACTGGGCTGCTCAGTTTGATACAAACAATAACCATAACCAGTGGCGGCTGGTCAATAGAGGGCCATGGGGCATGGCCCCACCATGAGCCACACAAAAAAGGAAAAAAAAGAAAAATAATAATAATCATAAATTATACAAATTGTCAATATTTGTGTTTTTGAACTATGGAATGTACCCAGTAATGTGTAAAATATGATATCTGCGCAAAATATATGCTTTTCCTGCTCGTGCTATCCCCGTGTGCTGATCTTTACCTCCTATAACCAGGTCCATAGGGGCATCTCAATAAATAAACATATTATACTATATAAGTGTTATTTACTGATTTTTTTCGTGTTGGAATACATGTTAAATATTTAACTGCCAAGTAATAATGCGTGTTTGATACTTACATTTTTTTGCATTAAATCATACTGGGATGTTTTCTGAAATTGATAGGATGGCCCTACCTAGAAAATGTTCCACCAGCCGCCACTGACCATAACACACACACAATAACCACAGACCAATTACCTCACTGAACTTTGGTAACTGTGGCCTTGAAGAACCCAAATCATGAGGGGAGGTTTTTCAATCGGATACATTTATTTAGTCAAATTAGGCTGCGAAGTCAGGTTGTATCACCTCAAATCCATCTGGCATCGTGTTACCTTGAATGATCCCAATGAGATACACACAAGAAGTGATGTTGGATCCCTTCACTATTTTTTCTCTTTTTTAAAAATAATATTCCTTTATAATATTCCTGGAAAATCTCTGCTGGGACTTTATAGCATCTTTGCTTTGTCATGTTCATGTACTTAACCTCGTCAAAGGAACTCAGTGAGTCTATAAAGGGTCTCCAGGTCTCTTGGTTGGAGCATTGATTGTTTTGTTCAGTTTTTTTGGTACACAGAAATGTGTAGATAATGTGTCTTTTCTATGATATTGTTTCATATGTGATGCGCTGTTTGTACATTTTGCAAACTTGTTTTTTATTGTAGATCTACAGCTTTTTTTGTAAATATCTTCCTGCACGTGCATAGCTCCTGAAAAGTATACAAATAAACGATATGAATATAAATATATGTTATAATAGATTTGTATCATGTCAATCTTAAATAGCCTGGACACATAGTCTATAATGATCTATGATCTTCTAAAACTATTCTGTCCTGTTTCACTAGAGTGTGCGTGTTAGCGTAGTGCGCGCGCACTGGGTGTACAGCCCTCGCGCTGTGTACACTGACACAGCCCCATAGCTTCCAGCAGTCCGTGTTAACTCTGCCACAGACGGAGCACCAGCCACAGTGTCAGCCACGCTACAGACATCCGGGAGCGGCTCCAAACCTCGAAAGAAAAAAGAAAAGTATCCCGTTGAGGAAGGAGAGAGCAGGTCGGGTGCTGGTGCTGGTGCTGGAGCAGGAAAAAAGGGATATTTTCCAGGTGCTAGGTCTACTTTCGCAGGCTAACGTTACTCTACCCGGCATCTCACCGCCGCCGGACGGAAGACAGTATCTCTGAACCGAGCTGGACGTTTGCTTTTCTTACAAAACAAGGTAAGTTTGTTCAAGTTTCCGAGTTTCAGCGGGTTTTTTCCTGCCTCGCGAACGCTTCCTTCATGTCCGAGTGCTAATGCGGCACCGTCACTCAGAGGGGTTACGCTTTATTTAGAATTTATGCTAACAGGTAGATGCTCGCGGAATGATACCCAATGTATGGTTTCACTGGCCCTTGGTTGGTTTTCGTTCGGCACGCTATTGCTGCGTAAAGTGGTAAAAAGTTAGACCGTTGACGTCATTGACGTAATTTTCCTCTATGGTAATAAAACGAGTTTTCATCTCCCATCAGTGTTTGCGTTTCAGTCTTCTCAATAATGAAAGAAGTGACGTGACAGCTGCCCCACCAATCAATGCTGGTCCTGGCTACCATCACCGGGCCCTGTTCACCAATAATGGCCTCTGTTTGATTTCACTGGAGATAACGAATCTCCGGTGCTCCATAAAGGAGCTCTCACTCTCATCAGTGAGGATGTGTCTCACTGCTTGGAGGACGTGTGTCCCTTCAGAGACAAATGACACCAGGTGCTGATGTGGGGGCCCTTATCAAAGTCATCACTCAGTTGGTATCCGGTTCTTATTGTTGTCCAGTGCAGAGGGAACTTGACACTCAACAGCGCAGTAACAAGAAAACTCCATCATGTAAATCTTGTAATTTATGTGACATCTTTGTGAAAAGAGACTCCGATGTGTTCGCTGGCTGTGTAAACCTTCTTATTGGCCTGCAGACATCCTGAGCTCCACAGTAAACACTGAGGACATGTGACTGGGGTTATTTCAGGCTTAAGCTGAGCTGAAAGTTGGACTAAGAAATACTTTTTTTGAATGGGAGGATCCGTGGGCTCTTTAAGCGCCCACAAGAATGTTCCCCCGGAGACCCTTATGTGGCACGGGCATCATGTGATGTTTTGTTTTTTTTAAAGGGCAAAGACTTGAAACTTATGCCCCGATCACCGCACTCTACGTAAAGCCCAGGGAAGCACTTTTCCAGCGTAAAAGGGATGGTGTTCACGTGGCATGCACCTACCTGGTGAAGTTGTGAAAGAGGATTGCGTTACTGTTACAACAGCGCTTCATTTCGACATCAGCCGGCACGCAAGTTTGCGCAGGCTTGAAAAGTCTTCCAGTGGACTGGAGGTGTACGTCAGCTACAGAATCCCAATACTAACCCAACAAAGGTTGGAAGGATTTTAATAATAACATGGTTCGTTTTTTTGGGGGGTGTTTCCTTCCTCTTGCAGACATCAGTTGTTTTGGATACTTCTTTTTGGAAACACAAGAGCACAGTATACAAGTGAGGAACATGGACTCGTCCCTCTCATAGCCAGGCAATTACTGTGAGAGCAAACATTTACACAGTCAATGATTTTGTGAGGCTTCTCCAATTTCTCAGTAGCGATGCCCCTCCTCCTCCTCCTCCTCCTCCTCCTCCTCCTCCTCCCATAGCCCTTGATGGTAGGGTGATAGATATCCCCATCCTGCTCCGGAGACCTCCATCTGGCCAGTTAAAAGCCGAGTGAACTGACCGCTAATGGGTCTTGCTGGCAGCTGAGTCCCTAGTCTGGTCTCCACGGAGACGCTGTGCCGCACCAATTGATCATCATCTGTGTTTTCGGAGGGATGGACATGGTGAGCCACACACACACACACACACACACACTGTTTGGACGGCCAACACCAGAAGACTTAGCGGCAGGTAACCTCACACCGGCCCCTCAGGAGAGATTACTCTGAGATGAATGCTTATAATAAAGCAGATGGCACGGCTTCCTGTAATTGCAAAGCATTCTAAACTCGATCTCACTGTCGTCTTCATTTTGATTGCAAAGCCTTTTAATGGAGCCGTTACTGGATCACACTGATCCCAGATGGATTCGACTAACATCTGGCGACGCTTTGATTCAATCGTAGATCAATAGCAGCTTCTGTAGCTTTGGAACTTCTGTAAATATATTCCAGTGAGACGAGCATCGGTTAATTCTACAGCAGTGCTCGGATAATAAGGCGATCGCAACGTGCATTCGCATCCTCGTGCGCGTGCGAAGACATTGCTTCATAACGCTAGTGGTGGAAAAACTCGCTGTTTGGTGCTGAGCAGGTGTTGTTCAATTTTTAGAGCTTTTCCTGTAAAATACAGCAGGTTTAAAGAAATACAAACAAGTGTTTTATTCGCCCCCCCCCCCCCCCCCCCCTACACCAGAATGATGTGTGGAGCCACATCTTTCTCCACAGCGCCGTGTCAGCTGTTTCATTCACTAGTGAAGAGCGTACTCGTTGATTCAAACCAGTGTCGGCCGTGTTTCCGCCAAACGTTCATGTTTGTAGACGGCCTCCTCCTTGTGTTCCGCCTCTCTAGATGGCATCGAATGACTCGCGCCTCCAGCAGCAGCCGTCCCAGAAGGATGCGGCCGACCAGAACTTTGACTACATGTTCAAGCTGCTGATCATCGGCAACAGCAGCGTGGGGAAGACGTCCTTCCTGTTCCGCTACGCGGACGACTCCTTCACCTCCGCCTTCGTCAGCACCGTGGGCATCGACTTCAAGGTCAAGACCGTGTTCCGCAATGAAAAGAGGATCAAGCTGCAGATCTGGGTGAGTGGTTTTGAGGATAATGTACGCTGTGTTTTTTAAATTTATGCTGTCGGTTGTAGTTCGGAACCTGCAGACTTAAAAAAAATTGGAAATCGGCCATAAAAATAGCAATCGTTGCATCTGCGGCTAATAACCCTTATTGATTGTAAAGTGCTTCGTCTCTCAATCGAACACACCTGAGCACTTTGTGCATTTGAATTTGCTTTGTTGTTAAGAAGATGGAGGCTCCAGTCTCTTCCAGATTTCATTGCTTTAGATGTGAATAAAGTAAGCTCATGTGGAATCCTTGTTTACGCCACGATAGAGTCTCTTTAGGGCAGCCTGGAGGTAGAGGGCTAACCGGCAGACCTTCTTAAAGGCGAGGTCTAGAAGCATCTACACTCGTGGGTTTGGCCCTTGTGCGAGCTCGGCATGTGAATTGTGCAAGTGTAAAAAGCATGACTTCCTCATGGTTTCGTAGACATTGTCACCGGCTACCCTTATCTTGCATCACATCAAACCGATACGGAGCAACGTTCACGTTAATCCTCAGGCAAATATCTGTCTCTTTAGCTGCTAAACGTTCTGCTGTTTTCAACGGTAGCCAGCTTGATAACTGTGTATTTCTGCTGTTTGTTAGGCAGGTACAGCAGAGTGGCTTTTAAAGCTTTTCCAGCAAAGACATAAACAAACCATGAAACAAAACAGCTGAGCTGTGGGACGCCAAAAAAGTCCCATAAAGCTGAAGAGAGATAATAGTGACTCCATACACATCACACTCATTTGATCAGTTGTTGATGTCAACAATATTGATTATAGCTGCTTTAATTTCGATAATAATTTGCTGATGCAGTTTGTAGTTTCAATGAATTTGGACATGATGAAATATTTTGAGTCGCCATGTTTTCCTCTTGGTTTGGTTTCACTTAAACGGATACAAATACAGTCATTATTGCAGGCAGCGTGAATTTGAAGCAGTTATTCTTTGTGGTGCTTCCTCTTTGCTTGTTATGCTTTTTCGTTTGTGTTTACTCTTGAGCATATGACATCATGCAAATTCGTCAATGCAACATTTCACGAGTTTGTGGCTTTCTTGACCGACGCTGCAGCGAGTCATGCAGCAGTTACTGTAACTCACTATTTAAGAAACAAAGAGCTACACACGTAAAGGCCTTTACACACCAGAATAAACACAAAAGTGCGAAATACTCGCCTGTGAATATTCAATGTCTAGGGCTTTTATTCTGAAAGGGAAGAACAGAAGGAGTAAATCTGGTCTGCTGCCTTCGTCGAGGTTGAAAGGAGTAATGAAGTTTGCCATCTTGTTTTCGGACAACAGAGCCTCTGTGTTGCTGTTCCATTCAAATACACCCGCAACTCAACCCGTTCCGCACAACTTAAATGGTCGATGACATTATTCACGCAGCAAAAGCTCAGATAAATCAAACTTGTGCGGGAAAAAAAAGGACGCCGCTTTTTTTTGTTGCGTAATATTCACATTCTTCGTGAAAGAACTCCCCTGATGTGTAAAGGCCTTGAGGTGGATGCCAATTAAAAAGTTTTAACAATCGCTGTTTCAAGTGGGACTCCACCAATTAAAAGTCAGTTTACTCATGAGGATTATTACGAAGCGGTTGAAAACGGTTGTTTTAAGTCGTTAGTGGCCCTGAAAAGTAAACCCAGAGTGATGTCATCATATTCTTCTACAGATGTGCAATAGGAAATTGTTGGAGCACCTCTTTGAAGAAATCGTGCAGTTATTCCCCTTTCTTTCAGAGAGTTAGATGAGGAGATTGGTACCGGTAAATACGAAGTTACTGCCAGCAGCTGGTTAGCTTAGCCCAAAGGCTGGAACCCGCTAGCTTGAGCCGGATCAGCTCCCCCGACAGTCTAAATAAAAAACATGAAATAAAACCAACCCTGGCATTCATTGCAGGGCTTCCACACTGTTCTATGAAGTGTATCCTTCATTCATTTTGTTTCACTCTCAGCCCACATTACTCACAACACACCACAAATCCTATTGACATACATGGTTCAGGTTGTTCAAACAGATGATTCACTCGAACCAACAACGTGCGAGCCACCGTGTGATACACAAACGGTGACGGAGATGAATCAGCAGCAGAGGAGCCCACGCCAAAACACACACTCACCTACCAGACCCAGTCTCTTTTTAAATGACATGCAGTGTTAGCGGTGTGTTTGATATCCCAACAACGACGGAGGAGGAGGAGGAGGAGGAAATTAACTTTTACTATAATGTGTGTTAGGTGAGGCTTTTGGGAAGGGAACGCTGGGTAACGACAAAGAGACCCGCTGTTTCCTACGAGCAGGAAGCAGAGGAAGCTCCCTATCAGCGTGTGACGGGGACGTAAGGAAGATATACTGCAGCGCCATGTGGCAGTGTATTTAAAAAGGGCGTGGGGCCGAGTCCTCCCTTAACGCGTCGTTAACAATCAACTCTGAAATATCCCGGCTGTTAAACTCACGTGAGAGCGTTTCAGCGGATCCTCACACAGGTATTTGTTGACGATCCCACCACTGCACAGCTGCTGGCCTCCGCTTTGTGTATCATGGAAATATGGCTCGCCTGATAACGCACCACATGGTCCTCACACACACACACACACACACACACACACACACACACACACACACACACACGTACGTTGAATAAGCCGAGCTCAAGCGCATGTTTCCCACTGTGTACACACAATGTTTACGTCCCTTTCTTTCTTTTTTGGTGTCATGGAAATATACCTCCGATCTTTGAGCAAACGCGCACACGCCTTCCGCACACTTGGTCGCCCAGGAGACGCTGCTTTGTGTCGGCAGGCTGATGTAAACGCAGGTGACGTGTGTTTTAATTTTTTTTAAAGATCCCGGTCCCGGTGACGTCTCTGACCACGCAGGGTCCTGATGTATACCCCAGTCCCCGTCTATCACCATATATATACACACACACACACACACACGAGGGAGCAGCTTTTATTTACTGGCTGGGAGTTGATTATAGCAACCCCCGCAGGTGGGATGGTCTATTTGGTTAGACGCCCCATTACGCTGCCAAATATGTGTTCATCTCTGCGTGGGCGAGACGAAGGATGGACCCGGACTATTTACCACTTTTAATGAAGCACAAATAAGCCCCGGACAGAAGGCAGAGTTTGACTGTGACGTTTGAAAGAGTGAAGAGAACATAAGAAGGGCGAGCGATGTCGTCTCTGACAGGAGGATTTACTTTGACCGTTTCCGTGAAGCGAGAGGTGATCATCTGGGCCGACCACCCACAGCAGCCCCGGCTGTAATGGAACATTCATAACCCTCAATGGCCTCTCCGGTTACCTGGGCAACCCACTCCTCCTCCTCACTGTGAGGAAAACATCAGACAAACACACACACACACACATACTTAGGCCCCAGATGCAAATGAGGACTCAGACGGGTTACCAAGTGGGGGGGGGGGGGGGGGGGGGGGGGGGTCAGCCTACCTGTGTGATCTTTCATCCTCTGAACCGTGATGTCGCACATTTAATTTAAGAGATGCCTCTGATAAACTCGCTGGCCTCCTCGTCCTCGTCCTCCGGTGGTGGTGTGAAGTGCTTTGGAAGGAGAGAGATGCCTATTATTTCCAAGACAGCACACAAGATCCATACAACTATCTATTTCACTTCTGCTGATTGAAACCTGACATAAACAAACACATTTTATTTGAAAATTCCTTTAATAACTCACCCACCATCGCCAATGATTTACCTGACCAGTGATTTCCAAACAGAAGGTGCTGCAGCTGCCAGATTACAGAGTCGCTCAACTATTTGAAAAGAAATAACGAAAACGCGTATTAAACCAGTCGTAACGCATGAACGCTACTTGTCGTGAGTGAGAGTGTGTGAAACCACGGCTGGACTCTAAGAGTATTTCTTTATTTTTTTGCTGAGCAAGGTTTCTAACTGAGTGAAGTGACCCGGAAAGTATCTCAGTGGCAGACATGAAGAGAGCTGGTCGAATGCTCGAAATGCTTTCTTATCTCCTTCAGCATAGGGAGCACTGGACCGTGCTTTACCAAAGGAAGGGAGGTAATGTCGTCCCACGGCTATAACAGTCGGATACTCTTAGCACTGCAGTGGACTTTTTCCTAACTCCTCATGAATGATCCTTCACGTGTTCCCTTAACAGTTCGCTAAAAAGTCACGTAGTTTGTAATGTTTTTAAAAGTGGTCGTATGAATCCAGACTTACCCAAACCGATCTAAACCTTGACGGTCTAAAATATCACACCAAATATCCACTTTTATAAATGAACATTGTTAAATAGCACCCCGTTTAAAATACGAGGAGCCATATTTGAATATGACAGGTGGTGTTGATGAAGGGGACCACTCTATATGTTCAGTCAGAAGTAACATGCATCTGCATTCTGCCAGATGTTTCTGAGTGTGACAGTTGAGCAGGCCCCCCCCCTCCTCTGAAAGTGTTGGATGACTCCACACTGGTTCAGTAAGTATTGCAGCTACAGACCATAGTTTGGATGATGTTGCCCCCTTGTGGTTTCAAGTCATAAACCATGTGTTGAGTCACCACAGGGAATTAATGTTTCTTTCAGTTTGTTTTGTAGACTTTGATCAATATGAAAAGTGTGAAGCGTAGAAATATATTTGTGTGTGTGTGTGTGTGTGTGTGTGTGTGTGTGTGTGTGTGTGTGTGTGTGTGTGTGTGTGTTTCCATGCAGGATACAGCGGGGCAGGAGCGCTACCGCACCATCACCACGGCCTACTACAGAGGAGCCATGGGCTTCCTGCTCATGTACGACATCACTAACCAGGACTCCTTCAACGCAGTTCAGGACTGGTGAGTCGGATACTGTTAAACATTTTGGTCCAGGAGAATATTATTTTATTCTTTTGTCCCATTTCTCATGAAGTTAGATTATGAAGCCCCTTTTTGCTCATAAGGCTGGAAGTGTGAGGTGTAAAAACAAGCAGCCAATTGTTTCCATGGATTCTTTTGCCTATCTATGCATACAGATCATGCCCATTTTTTCTACATTTGTCATTTTTGGGAAAACCTTTTCTCCCCACTACTTTCCGACAGAAATCTCACCACTCGTCACCAAAAGTTCTACAAAACCTCCATAAATGACCTTGCGCTAAATGTTGAGCACCATTTTCACACAACCGGTTGCCAGATTCTTGCATTGTGCAGTTGCATCCAAAATGAGATGACATGCAAACCAACTCCACAGTGATGCTGCAAATTTTGATGTATTTTCCCCCCTATTAGTGGCACTGAGGACACTTTTAAAGGAGTGTCGACCACCCTTCGGTTCATATTTTATTGCTGTATCTAATTTGTTGGTTTCTACGTTGCTTTTTTTTTTTCTTTACTGCTTTTAATCACGTATACTGTTATGTCTGTCCGACAGGGCGACGCAGATCAAGACGTACTCGTGGGACAATGCTCAGGTGATCCTGATCGCTAACAAGTGTGACCTGGAGGACGACAGGCTCGTACCCACGGAGGACGGCCAGAGGCTGGCGGAGGAGCTAGGTAGAGACTCTTCACTCGCACTTCTACCCGCTAGCTTCTGCCCACAGACGTTTCAACACGCATACATCTACTGAAACCATGTCACTACCCCCCCCCCCCCCCCCTCAGGTTTCCATTTCTTCGAGGCCAGCGCCAAGGACAACATCAACGTGAAGCAGGTGTTCGAGCGGCTGGTGGACGTCATCTGCGAGAAGATGAACGAGAGCATGGAGGGGGACATCGACCTTGTGTCCAACCACAGGAACCAGCCCCTTAAAGACTCGCCGTCAGAGAGCCACGGGGGCTGCACCTGCTGAAGTGTCCGTCCTCTTACCAGCTCCCCCCCCACACACACACACACTGATAATCATATATTAAGGCCTTCCCTCTCTGTGCCTCGACCACGTAAAGTGCCGCACCTCTTCCTGTCTCTTCACTCCAGCCACGCCCAGCTCTGCTTTGTCCACACAGCCCGGCACGAACCAAAAGGACAGCTCGCTGAAATACTCTTCATCAGCATTGTCAGACCCTCCTCAGCCCTGTGTTTCAGTCTTTTACCCTTAAAGGGGGCCCACTTTCTGTCTCTGTGTCCAACCCCGTCAGCTCTGCGGTGAGCTGATAGTCCACCAAACGTGTCCGGTGCTCCGTCCCCCCCACCCAACTCAACCGCTGCTGCGACCTTATCTGAGACATTTGTTCAGTGGCTTTCATTTTTCCTCGACAAATATTTGTGCAGATAACTTAAAGCCAGTGATGCCAAATAGTGGCTGTAGGTGGCTGTGCTTTGTGGCATTCATTGTTTTGTTTGAGATACATTCAGTGTGCTCAGGTGCAAATGACGCCTCAACAAAAGGCACATCCAGCTTTGTAACGCTTAAAGGAACAGTTTGACGTTTTGTGAAATCTGCTTATTTGCTACCTTGTGGAGAGTTGGATGAGAAGATTAATACCGCTCTCATGTCTGTATGCCAAACATGAAGTACCGCTAATGTCTCACCTACCCTCGAGGATTTCTCTGTTATGTCTTATTATGAAGTTCAAAATGATGACAAGATGATAAAAAAAAGAGTTGCCCTCAGTGCCTCTGGGAGGCTGTCGAAGCCTGTTCCTGTGCAGTAACGCTGAGACAGCTGGAGGGCGACGGTGATGCCCAACGTGGAGCGCCGCTCTCTACACATACGCTGCCGCGCCGGTGCCATGAATTCGTTTTAACTATCGCCGACACCTGTACCTGTACGGCCCCGTGGCGTAGCTCACCTCTTTGTGCCACTCCGTCTTTAAATGGCTTCTCCCGCAAAACCGACGCGTGCGTTCACCGCGACACCCACCCACGCACGCACCCCACTCCCACAGACTGCAGCATGCCAAAGAGTTGGCATGGCAAACCTACTATGCTTAATTAATGAGTTTCTACAAAGTGGTGAATTTTCTTTTTGTCCTTGTTTACTGACATAATGACTGTTATGTGGAAATGCAGCACTGTGTGTGTGTGTGTGTGTGTGCGTGTGTGTGTGTGTGTATACGTACCAGAACACTGATCTCTGAAGGATAAGTGTCGGCCTCAACATGTGCTGTTGCCACTGTGAGGAAAAGCAATGAGCTGAAGTCACCCTCCCTCTGTGTGTGTTGTAATCCGAGCTTCTCTGTGCTTTGTTGACGTATTGTTGACATATCTGTTGCCGTTGTTTGCGCTGTTAGCACCGTTGGCTGCTAACATTGAGAGCCGGTGGAGGCAACAGATGTGCTCTGAGTTGAGTATTGAGCATCTTTTAAAGGAGCCTTCGTCACTTCATCTCCCACTGCTGTCATCTGAAGTAAATACAATGAGGTTTCACCTTCATTTCACGTCACGTTGTTTGCCATCAGTTACACTGGACCTGAAATAGCTTTTGTGTTCATTGTTCCATGTCAGTATTGAACGGTCAACCCCCTCTCCACACCTGAAAACTGTGTCCTGAATGAAGTTATTTAAATTTCAAAGCCTATGGATTGCACCACAAATCGGTTATGTTGCCATTATTTTCTGTTAGTTGTCCATGTGCCGACTACTGACTTGCCACCTGATATATCAACCTGATATATCAACCATAACCGCAAAAGGAGCTTACCAGGGCGGCTGCTGCTTGAATGTGCTAAACACTGATGTTGAATATTTCACCACTTCGTCCGGTTTCTGCCTTACTGAAAAACTGCCGACTCTGACGCTTTTGTACAACTTATGTCAGTAGCATCCAGAGCTGTTAGCCTGGGGTTTGTTCTTTCTCTCTTTTGTTTACGATCTATTTTGTGTCGCATTCCTGATTGGTCGCTTTCTAAAAGAGGGGAGATCACATCGTTGGATCCCTTTATTTAAGGCTCTGAATGTGTTGGATGGAAGCATTGTGGGGCGGTGAAAAAATGGATCCTATAAACAAGAATAAACTGAGTATGTCGAAATGTGTACATGCAAATAAAGGATATATTCATCACAAAAGGGAGAGTGTGTTTGCAGATCCTTGTCTTTAGTTCCTTTTACATGAGTGTACAGTGTGACAGCAGCATGTGAAGTGTAATTTATGACCTAACCCCGAAACATCAGGTCCGGGCTTTTTTTCCCTTCACGTTTTATCAGTAGAACCAGAGAAACCACACTCTGCATTGTCCTCCACGACGATACGGATTTCCTCATCCCCTTCTTCCTGCCAGCGGGGTCAGCAAGGCCCGACATGAGGGCCTCAACTGAACTTATCTGGAGATTGAATTTCACTAAACTGGCTGAAAAACACGTGAAGCTGACAAAAAAAGGTTCAAGCAGTCATGTGAGTGAAACGCAGCATGCTGTTTACATCAGCACCCACGTGTGACGTAAATGAGGCGCTGAATTGCATTTAAATGGGTGGGGATGGGCCACTAACCGCCCCCCCCCCCCCCCCCCCCGGGCCACTTATCGTGGGTGAAGAAACAAGGGCGTGGTAAAAACGAAGAAAACATGTAGGTGCAGCAAGTAGATAAGAAACCGTTTAGGTCTGCGTCTGAGACGTGCGAGTAGCTGCGGTTTCCGTTACTTGGGCACGTGCAGGGATTCAGCTGGCCCGGGTCCAGAAAAGGGGGCTGAGCGACATCTCCTCAAGGCTTCAGCTCCTGCAGTGAACTACAGTTCAGCCTCGAGACAGGTTCTCAGACATATACCCATTTAGAAAATATAAAATGGTTTTACTGTTATTATTGTTGTATTGGTATTATTATTATTTGTACTGATGTTATTATCATTTCTATTTTCATTTTGTTAATCTATCAACCTATCCATGTATCCATCCATCCCACCCTTTCTCTCTGTCAACGTTTGCGCGCTTTTACGCACGTCTCTCTCTCCCCACAGCAGCAAAAAAAAAAAACAAGTGGTAAACATCAATGAGCGCGTGATTCACGCCCCCCCCCCCCCCCAAACGGGAGAGTAAAAAGTTTTGCAAGAGTGCACGTGCCCCTCCCCTCCTTTACCGACTTTTTGGAGGTAAACAGCTCGGCTCTCCGCAGCTTATCGCTCACAAGCAGGCGCGTAAACTGCGCTGCGCTATCCATGGTATCTGAACAAAAAAAACAACAAGCCTCCCCCTGAGAGAGCTGCGGCAGACCCGTTAGTGGCAGGTTGTTTTCAAGTGATGCTGGCGGGCGACAGGAGACAAAAGGATGATATGCTTTCACCTGAGCCGCTTGTTGGCGCTTTGCGGGATATTTTGCGCCATGCGAGAAGCGTCCGTTGTCCAGGGGGCACGAGATTTCGAAAAAAAAGGTAAGAGAATTTGTTTGTATTCATTCTGTAGAACATCAAAAGTGCCCCTTTTAAAGTAAAATAAGTATTAGGTAGATAAAAAAAAAAAAAGGTTTTGATCCACCACGTTTATTCTTCCTATATTGGATTATTGGATTTCAAATCTATAACAATAACAAGCTGTTGCCCCCCCCCCCCTAACTTCACCTCCTCAGTGTCTATACTGCTGAAAGAGGAGCCAGAAAACCCCAAGTGCTTCGTCGACGGCAGGAAGGACTTCACATGCTTCTGGGAGGAAGATGAGGAGAGGGCCGGCTCCGTGGACCAGTACTCTTTCACGTACAGCTACCAGTAAGTCACAGTAACAAGCAGGCCAAAACCAACAGCAACATTCAGCATGTCTGAATTCTAGGTGGCCTCATTCAAGAAAAACCTCTCTCTGAACCCTCTGAGTGCTTTTTGTCTTCCTCTGTCAGGAAGGAAAACAGCAGCAGGTGCCCACTGAGAGCCCTTCCTCTAGCGGGCGGAAAAAGGCTGTTTGTCTGCCACCTGAACCAACCCCAGATGTTTGTCCAAATGGACTTACGAGTTCATCGAGAGGGAAAGCTGATCCACCATCGCAGCCTTTTCATCGAGCTTGTCTGTAAGTTATTTCACTGCCACTGCCTTCGCTAAACGTCAGAGCAGTGCATTTGAAAGGTTTGTGTGAGAATGATTCATTGTCATTGACTCTAAAATTCCCAATACCTTTTTTATTTCTTTCAAATAAATATCTATATTCTTTTGGGGAAGAATGTTCTTTCCCCGACTTCCGTCAAAATCCTCCCTAACAAGCTGCCTCTTGTCTACCTGCATGACAGTTCTCCTGGACCCTCCCGATAACGTGACGGTGAGCAGGACCGGTGAGAAAGGCCAGCTGAATGTCAGCTGGATGGTTCCTCCTCTCAAGTACATGTATGACAGCGTGCTGTACCAGGTCAACTACACCGCGGCCGACAGTCACGCGGGGCAGGTACGGCGGTTGCTTTAATGCCCTGCACGACCTCACTGATATGTTAGAGGGGGAATGAAGCTTTGTGCAGCAGGTTGGTTGAATGGTTGGGGACAATGTGGACCCGTATTGACGAGTTGGGGACTGTTTTGCAGGTGGAGGTGGTAAGAGCCAGCTCAGAGTTGACCCTGAGAGGCCTGCAGCCAGGCACGAAGTACAAGGTGCGAGTGCGTGTAAAGATGGACGGGATTAGCTACAATGGCTACTGGAGCGCCTGGAGTGACCCGGTGTTCATGGAAACACCGCCTGCAGGTGAGCACTCTTAAAAGGCTGTAATCCCACATTTTCACTGTACATGGACAGATCCAATCCAATTCAAGTTGGTTCCCAATGCAATGCCTGTTTTTGATCATTGTGTGCCTCCTCCAGAACTCGACCTACTCATCGTGTCCCTGACGCTCATCATCTCTCTCTTCCTCATTGCGCTGTCTCTCACCATGCTCCTGTCCCAGCGGAGGTCAGACAACCAGCAATGCATAGCTAATTTACTTACCACAAGAAAACAAATGTAGAATTGTAATTTCAGCATCTGTGCTCTTTTCAGGTTTGTCATAGAGAAGGTTTGGCCGACTATTCCAACTCCTGACAGCAAGTTCCAAGGCCTTTTCACTGTTTATGGCGGGGACTTTAAGGTAAGAGCGAGACACGTTTACAGCCTTGCTAGCGGCTCTGTGAGGCTGTACTTAGGTACAAGGCTGCTTTGTGCTAAATGCTGACGTCAGCATGCTGCAGGCTCACAGGGACAATGCTGGCATGTCTGGCGTGTATGTTTACCATGTTGTTCGTTGTCTTAATTTAGTGTGTTAGCACGCTGACATTTGCTATTTAGTGTGGACAAACTGAAACGTTGAACTGATTGTCATGCCAATCCATCCAATGGTAGTCAAGACACAATAGTGGTGTTTTAAAAAAGTGTCATCTTCATTTTAGAATATCCAAGGCTTCAAGGAGTTTTCAATATCCTTTGTTGTGTTTTTGTACAGGAGTGGTTAGGTCAGACCAACGGAGGCATATGGTTGACTCCAGAGTACTTCTACTCAGAAGAAAGCCCTTCTCCTCTGGAGGTCCTGTCAGAGTTCAGTCCTGGCCCCTCGCTGCCTTTCCCACCTCTGCCACCCAAGGCCTTTAAAGCTTCGACCACAGGCAGAAAGGAGGACAAGGATGAAATGAAAGGGCCGGTCGAGAGAGAGCCGTTGGAAAGGGATGATTCGGAGTTGACAGAGCGATGGAGAGCCACACCACACGACCACTGGCTGATGGACCGCTTAAGGGCGCTCCACCAGAACCCAGTTCCCTGCTCCAAGTCCTCTCTGCTGGAGTCCCAAGACGCCTACGTCACCCTCAGTGGCAACAACCAAAGAGAAGACGGTCACTTGGACGACGCTCTCGAGGAGGCCTTACCGCTTGAGGTGCTTTTCGCCTCCAGTAAGACCGTGTCCTGTGAATCGCACTCCGACCTGGGATCCGGGCAGCAGAGCTCCGGCCTTTCGTCACAGTCCAGCTTTGAGTACCCAAACCACGCCTGGATGTCCAAAGGCCCCGGGTACACCTACATGGCAGTGGCAGACTCTGGGGTCTCTATGGATTACAGCCCCATGAGCCGAGTAGGCGACATTGGAAATGTGGTCATCTACGCCAATGAGTACGAGAACGAGATACCTGCTCTTAGAAGACCCTTCCTGCACATGGACTGAGCCTTGAAGCAGGCTCAGTGGAAGGTTTTTGGATATCCACCCAAAGTTACATATAGCCTCTCAACAACTGTTAAGAAAGGTGGACCAAGAATTTGGGAGCCGACTGACACCGAAGTGTAAGCTAAAGGACTCAGAGGAAGAGTCCGCTGGATGTACATACAGTACATTGTTTCTACTTTATGCAAACCACAGCAGTGGTTTACAGCAAATACTGATATTCAGTAAAAACTCTGCATGCTGACCTGTAAGTATCCTAGCCTGTAGATCAGGGCAGCTTCTCTTTTATATTATTCACCAAAATTCAAGTTGCGGGAGTGTTTCCATCGTGGTTTATGCAAATTTGAGCTAAGTGTGCTTTTAAATCCTAAATGACAGAATGGCTATTGGGTTAAATTACAGAACAGACACCTGAAATGGAAGACTTTGATGTGAGGATGTAGGGCTGGTGGTATATAACATTTTTTGTATCGTCAACCAACCCTGCCTATAAGTGTTGCCTGTCTAACCAAAGCCTGATATATAGCTTACACTCTGAACATTCAACCGTTTTTATATCGTTAACAACTGAATCTTTCCCATTTCCACCATTCATCCCCGATGCTGTGAACGGGGTGAGGCCCAGCAATGCTTTCTGCTAAATGCTAATGACAGCATGCTAACATGCGCAAAGTGGCAATGTTAATATGCTGATCGTTAACTATGTTCATCATCTTAGTTTTTACCCTTATAGTTTCTGGAGTTAGCATGCTAACAATCGCTAATTAGCACTAAATGCAAAGCACAGCTGAGGCTAATGGGAATGCCATGTTTGCAGGTATTAGGTCATAAACCAAAGTATTGGAAAGATTCAAATTTGATATGACGATGGCAGTAGATTGAACACTTCAACCTCTGGGGACATTTAATGTTTCCACAAATTTCATTGCGAACCATTAAATAATTGAGATATTTCCGTCTGGACCAAAGTACACGTGTGTATTAATCCACTGTTGAAAATATACCATCTACTCCTGTTCCACTCACATTCGCTAAAAACTACAATGCCCAGCTGTTTTCGGAAATTAGAGAGAATTATTTTAATACATGAAACTACATATTTGTGTGCAGTTTTAGGTTTCCATCTTCAGTTAGAACCAGTGGGCTGGAGGTTGAGTGCCACATAAAGATAATTAAGATGAATCCCAACGATGAGACACTGAGTCAAAATTTACATTTTCTAAATCAAAATTATGAGACAACCTGTCAAAGTTCTGAGCTAGTAAGTCAGAAGTATGATTTTTTTTTAATCACAACTATGACATAATAAAAAGAGCTAAGTTTAGAATGAGTATTATTGCCTGATTTATCGTATCAAATTTCTGTTTTTATGTATTTAAATACAATTTTATTGTTATTTTTTTTACCCGTGTCAAATGTTGAGATGGAAGTCATAACTATGAAATGATAAGTTGCAATGTTTACTTTTTAAGTTAAAATGATGAGATCATAGGTCTATATTTGTAACTAATTTTTAAGGTCTCACTTAACATCTCACAATCTGACTTAAAAGTCAAAATGTTGACTGATCTCGTCGTTATTGGAGCTCAAACTACAAGTCGATTTAAGGACTTAATTGATCTGCAGAAAATGAATCTTTAACTGTTTCGAAAATTGCGGATTCATTCAATAGTTGTTCATGCACAAGCGTCCCACAATGTTGACCACCATTACCATAAGTATTTATATATTTTTGCAGTCCTGAAACTAGAATATTGCCAACCGTATACTTCAAAATATAAATCAAACACACTTAAACTGTGCAGAAATTATATCAATGTGATTTCCAAATCAGAAGGAACTCACTGTATTTGTAAATGGTATAATGGTGATATTTTGTGTTTTATCACAAACGCAGAATCCTGGAACAAAGGAAGTAAGATGAGTACTACTGTAGGTCATAGGCATTCTCATGGAACTGTAGTCGTTAGTTTCTTTCTTGACATGTTGAAGTTGTGTTTTTAGTCACTGCTGCCATCTAAAGAGCGGAGCGTGTACAGCACGTCTTAACCCGGTCAAGTCAGTTGCAGTTTATAAATCAAACTTCCACATGTTTTTTGAGAAATTGGAGCACCTCTAAAAGTATATAAAAATATATCTATTTGTTGGTAACTTCTACTTGTTGCAAAAAATGATAGTGTTGGCAAATCTCAAAACCCAAAACCAACTGCCCGTCTCTCACAACTGACGACTCATCAAAGATGATGAAAACGAAATGACATTTTTTAGTATCAATTGCTTTAGATTTGAGGATCACTTATTCCTCAGGCTTCTTTACGTATTCAGCAACATATATTCCACGAGAAAGTTGACCTATCAGTAACGTTTTGTTTCGTGCTTTTTTCTCTTTCTGAAACATGATATTCTGTATTGAACGTGATATTGTTTATTTTTCATATACTTCTACTGATTTATAAAATACTTTAACTGTGATATCAGCCACTTCGGTCCGATGTCTCACACGTGCCACTCGCTCCGATGTTGTAAGTTAGTGGTTCAACCTGAGGTACGGGACCCCGCTGAGGGGTCCCAGGATGATTAAGGGGATAAGAAAACAAAAACATCAATATGCTTTTCAAAATATATGTTTATTTGTATATATACAGTGTACAGTGAATTTGTCTGCCCTTTTGGCATAAGTAGACTTTGTTTAGTTTTTAAGGGTCCTGAGCCAAAAATGTTTAACCACTATTCAATTGAAACACTTTAGTGTCTATGTAAATGTTTTCATGATGTAAGACTTTCTTCATGTGTTTGACAAAGCTTTATGGCGTTTAAACTCATTAAACCTTGTACATCTGCAACCGCTGTGGTCCTGTTCTCTTACATCTGAGCAGCAGATTACGTCACGCTGTGTCGGCGGTGAAGAGACAAGGCGGAGAAAGGTACCAGAGGAGTCATGACGGTCAAAGTAAAGGCAACAACTACTCAGATAAACTGTATTACGGTACGATAACCGAGTATTTCCTTTGAACAAACCTCCTCACGTGAACAAATCGACCTTCAGTTTCTCCCTCACTGCTCCGGTCTTTGATGCAAACAATTTTCAAACCAACTCAAACTCCATGAAACCATCTGGAGAAATCAGCAGCTTCCACTCTGGGGCTACAGCAGGCCTGTCCTCACAGTCTTTGGTAGAAGAGGCCTCTGCGATGCCCGTCCCAGAGAGGTAAATGTGCCACACCTCCTGCAGTCCGGCCGCCACAGCTTCGTAGCTGCCGTCCCTGTCCAGCGTACAGCGGACCCGGAAATAGCGATCAAGCACATCGAGGGCGGGATCCGTGGCGGAGGCCTCCCCGGTGTCCACCGCGGACCGGAAAGAGGCGATGACGCGGCAGGGGTCCGAGCTCGGGGAGCATCGCCTCAGGAGTTGTGTGAGGAAGGCGGCGGTGTCGCACAGCAGCGCGGACAGGTGCGCGGCGCAGGACTGCTCCCCCGGGTGGAATCCACCGAGGCCGCCGGCCCCGGGGCCGCCGCACAGGTAGCCCTCCAGCCCGTCGACTACGATGAGTGACGGAGGTGTCGGAGACGTGTTGGCGGATTCGTGCAGGCCGGCCACCTGCTGCAGCAGCTCCCCCACCGTCCTCGGATAGGAAAACTTGATTTTCTTTAAAGAAAAAAATAAGAAGAAACTAAATTGACTCGGAATGATTCAAGGTAGCTGGTCATGAATTTGAGTGTTAAGTCTATGAAATATCAAGCAATAGCAACGCAAAGCCCATCACAACATCTCAGAGCACAATGTGATGTCTACACGTCTTGTTTTCAGTCCAAAACACAAACATGTTCAGTTTACTTGAAGAAAAAGCAGCAACCAAATATTTGGCTTTTCTGCTTGCAAAATGACTAACAAAATGAATAGATTATCAAAATAGTTGCTCATTAACTTTTTATCTGTCAACTAACTTTTTTTTTGCCTCTGTCAACACTGTATGGGCCCACTACAGCCTCAAAAGCCAAACAAACTATTCAAACACCACTGTTACCGTACTATTTTCTGTTTAATGTGGTCTGATCAGACACATTGTGATAAGAGAAGATATGAAATTATATTTTAACTCGTCAATTTACTAGTTTTCAAGCAAAAAGACCAAAATAAAAAATATTTTCTTAATGAAACACAAACAAAAGAAAATGCAAATACGCCCTTTTACTTGTGTTATTGACATATGTTTAATTAAAGATATATACGGAAGTACTTTATAATATATATTTGAAATAAAACGAATGGCTTTATTATTTGATTAATAGATTATTTAATGACCATAACTTTTGGGTAGCCAGGTGGTGAATAATCCCTCTTGCTGGTGAGACATTAAAATACAAGTAAATAATTAATTAACGAAGAGTTAATGAATACATATATTTGTCCTGAGAGCTTTTCGACAACCTGGCAACCCAAACGTTGGTCTCGCGATCTATAAAGCATTAGTAAATGCTTCACTAACAATACATTCATTAATTGGTTAGGCTACTCCTTTATAATGGGGGAGGTTAACTACTTAGGAGAACAATTCAAGCTCACAGTTTGAGCGGACAGTGATTGGTACCTTGAGACTCTCTGGGCTCAGGCTGGGAACCCGCTTCTGCAGACAGAGCGGGAGGCTCTGGATCTGTGTCTGGGTGAAGAACACCACTCTCATGCCCAGCTCTGAGGCCGCTGTCACCGCCGCCAGCAGCAGCACGGAGCGGCTGATGCCGGTGTCACCGACCACCAGCGTGCTGCAGGTCGGTGGTGATGAAGGGGCAACTGTGAGCTCCTTCCTTCCACCTGTCTGTGACGTGAAAGTCTTAAATACGAGTGTTAAAATATCCGTCATGACTGACACTCTGACACTTTCCCCGTAGTTATGTGGTATATCAATTACATTCATGCCATACTGTGTGGGTTCACGCTGAAGTTTCCCGCGTCTGTTTACATGTTGCACATTGGTGTTCGTGCTGCTGCGGTCCGTGTGGAAAAACGCTTTGTAAGCTGTCAGTTCCGCTGCGGTTGTCGGCGTACTCCGAGGGGTATTTATTTTCGTATTTTTTGACAGACATGTACCTATGTGGTGAACGACTGTGTTCGTCACTGGCGCTTCATCATTTGCAAGAAGACAACCACAAAAGGCGGATCTTTATCAGTGCTTCCTGTCGGGTCGGACCAACTTCCGGGATTGCCGGCAATCACAACTTTCAGCAGCCAAGATGGCGCACAGCCTGGCAGAGTTAGACGTTCCGCTGGACGCTGACCAAGCCGGGGACCAAGAGAAAGGTGCGCTGAGGCGCTGCAGAGGGCGACCCAGGCTCACTGACTCCGACCGAGCACAGAGGCGTCTGGAATCCCGAAAGAAGTACGACGTGAGGCGGGTGTACCTGGGAGAGTCGCACAAGCTGTGGAGTGAGCTTCGCAGGAGGACCAGCCTGAGTGATGCTGGACTGGCAGAGTACCTGATCCTGCTCAACACCACCTACGGAGAGAAGTACCAGCAGAAGTACTGCGGGTGAGCCCACTCAATGCAATGCCCGGTTTATGTCACACAAGCTAACGGTACCTAGCCAGACCGTCCACGTTTCTTTTTTTTTAAATCAAAAAGTCTGTGGCAATGTTATCTGCTCGGCCTCTTCCTTTTACTTCTGTCAGCCTGTTGTGTTTTTATGGCTGATTTTGAGCTTCGTTAAGAGTGTGTTTTTACTCTGCTTAACATGACCAGTCAATGTCCACTTTACTGCATTACAGGAAGAAGATTGCTCCAGAAGAAGTAAAAGAGAAAATAGGTGAGTGGTACCGTTGACGGATGGGATGAATTAGTTAATTAGTGAGTCACATGGGTTTGTGAGGTGTCGGTGTAATAGCCTGAAATCTGTTGGTTCTATGAAATTTGAGGAATGACAAAATATACACACTCATGATGATAAATCCCACATTTTCCAGTCAAAAAAAGTATGACTTAATAACAACTAGGTATGATATAATAAACATAGCTAGACTTATAAATGGTTCAGGTGGATGTCGGCCGGTGTTGCAGGTACATCAGTATCTACAGTAGGTTTAAGTAAATTTAGAAGCCGTGCCACCATCACGGTTCCTCAGCCAGAGACCTCTGACAAGATGATTTTTACACTGTTAAATGTCCCAAATCACTATTGATATAAATAAGTCTGATTTTTGAATTTTACTTTAATTATTGAAATAGTAGAAGAAGAACGTCTGCCTCCTCTTAGTTGGTTCGTAGAATAATCGGTGGTTTTTGGTCTTCGTCGACAAAGATTTCTTTCGTCGATTAGTCGTGTTTTTATGCTTTTTATTCATCCAAGAAACTTGAGAGCACATCTCTTGTAAACGCACCATTTAAAGTGGAGCTTTTGTGAAGTTGTCTGTGGAGAAACACCGTTTTACAGATAATTGATTAGTCGACAAGTGTTTATTCTTTTGGTTGAGGTCAGCCCTAAGTAGAAGGTATAGTTATATAATGATCTTTTGAGTTTTTGAGATCGTAAGTCTATATCTGTGACTCATTTTGACTTGAGTACGACTTCACTGTTTCATAATTTTGTGTGATTAGTTGAAAATCAACTGTTTTGGTTGGAAATTGTCATGGACGAATGACAAATTCACAAAGACCAACTGCTAATCCTGCTTCGACAGTTCTTGAAAAAATGAGAGAGAAGACCCACTTGAAAATTGAGGAATGTGAAAACATAAAACGCTCTTAATATTTTCCAAATCGAAATCATGTGACAGCAGGTCAACTGATAAATATTTTAGCTTATTGGAGATGCATCAGTATCCAGGTTTGAGGTCATTTATAAACGGTGTCAACATGACCGTCTGTCACCAGAAACCTTTGACGAGATGAAAAAGTTGGAAAAGTGCTCGTTTGTTTAAACTAGTTGTTCATGAACAAATGACAAACATTACCGAGTTCCAACCTAAAGTTTAATATTTCTGGTTTTGGAGAGAACCCCAGCTTTAGAAAAGTCACATGACTTGCATTTTTCAACCACTCCGATGAAGTTTTTTTGATAAAGTTTGATATTTGATTCCTTTAATTGACAATAAAAAATATCAGTTGGGCTTAGTTAGTTAGGAGCCCAAAGAGGTACTAATTTGTATCTCTTCATTTTGACTAAGAAAGTCAAAATTCTGAATTGATATCTCCTAATTTCACTTTAAAAGCCGGACTTTGATTTATTATGTCCTACTTCTGGTTTAGTATCTCACAATGTGGACTTGGACATACATCCATTTTTTTCTTGCCGTGGCAGAAACGGGCAAAAAATGGTTGCACTCGCTCTTTTGAATGTTTATCAAACACAATTCAGCAAGCATGTGATCCTCTTCACTCATCCGCGATCCTTTTTGTCCTTTCGACTGACTTCTGTTGCTCCCCAGGCGGCAAGGAGCGCGTGTCCAGCCTCCAGAGCCTGGTGTGCTGGTACCAGGACCACTCGGGCTCCTGCCCCCACGAGCCCCAGCTCAGAGCCCTGCAGCCCGAGCCCAACTCCTCCACCGCGGCTATCTGGCGATGTGACTCCAACCACTCGTTCGTGCAATACCTTTTCTCACCACCGAGGGAGGCGAGTGACTCCGAGCACGAGGGGGGAGCGGACGGAGATAGCGACGAAGAGAGCGCGGCAGAAACGGGCGCGCCCGTGGCTAAAGGTGCGGGCAGCGGTGGCAGGAGGAGAAGGAAGGAGGCTCGCAAACACTTCAGAGGTACAGAGTGACACATTCTTTGACTCATTCAGGGGGTTTTCACTCTCATCGTTGATAATGAGTCGTAAAATGTTCATCGGTAGCTGTTAGATCCTGAACAAATGCTTTTTATTCTGCCTTTATGCAGATGTGCGAGAAAATGTGGATGTCGCTGAGGTACAACATGCAACCGTGAGTCCTGTAGAACGGGCTGCAGCTCTAGACCTCCATCCCGGTATTGAGGCCTCCTCCGTGGATGTTCCACTGACGGGACAGCCTGTCTGGGAGATGGTCATAGAGCGACAGCAAGGCTCCCCGGCAGCAGCCTTTCACTCCATCCCCTCGGAAGAAGAGGAGGAGGAGGGCGAAGAGGACGACGATGCTGAGGATCTGCGGCGAGGCAGAGACGCAGAAGAAGAGATCAGGACTTATGGATACGAGTGTGTTGCCGTGGCGCCGGCACTAACTAATAAACTAGAGGGGACGGACGAGGAGAGCTTGAGCGGCTCAGCCGGACTGGGAGCTCAGCCGGAGCCGTCTGTGCCGCCGCCCCTGCAGGTAGAAGAGCACAGCGAGCTGTTTGACCCTCACACCCTGCAGACGGTGGTGACCAGCTGCGAGCTTCCTGACCAGAGGACCACTTTGGAAGGCTCACAGGTCGGGGAACGAGCACCTCGCAGGGATGTTTGAAGGAGGGTAGAAGTGTGTGGCGCGCATCAAGGAGTGTAAATATTCCTCCTCTTATTTCCTCTCATTCCTAGTTAATTATCATCACCGGCCCCAGCTACGAGGCGCTGGCATCAGAGGGCATCCAGCTCAACATGGGCGGCAGAAGCGTGGAGGAAGTCACCTGCACCGTCATCGGGGGCGTCACCTACAACCAGGTGTCTGAGGCGAAACTCAGAGCAGCAGAGGACGAGGACTCCATGACAGGTGCGCTACATTCAGAGCTGGCACAGCATTGGCGGGGGGGGGGGGGGGGGAACACAAACTTGTACCGCATTGTATTACGATATTTTGCAATATTGTATCAATATACATTGATGACAAGTATCAATCTTTTATTATTTATAGACTATTAATATTGCTTTGTCAGGCCACCAGATGGTGCTGGAGTTCTTCCTGGTGCGGTCGTGGGTAAAGTCAGTGAGCTGACTGTGTAGACCAGGCACGGGCAAACTACGGCCCGTTGGGCCTTTTAATCCGGCCCGTCAGATATTGGTACAAAATTGCCCAAAGTATAATAAAGACTAGGGCTGGGCAATATACCGTTTTTTTATTTCCGGTATGATATGAATTCTTCACACTCATTATACCGGTGCATAGCTGAAACGACTGCTGTCTGCTTTCAACAGGCAGCTAAATGTATTCTTTGCTGCTGTCAGCGCTAGTTGTCTTATATGTATTGAGAGGGAACTCTAGTCATGGTTATAACACAACAATTAACACCCCACAACTAACGCTCTTTAACAGAGAAAAACACCACAGCACACAACAGTCTGTGACACATAAACAATTTGCAACACTAATAATTGTACATTTATAAAATTTCACCGCCGAACTGCATGCTGGGTACAGCTCGCTCGCGAGCCTGCTAGCACAACAGTCTGCTAACAGCTGGGAGAGGCTCCGTCGCTCCAGTAACGTCACATTAAAGAACAGAACAGAGCGATGCAGGATGAACAAAGACAGACCGGAGACGCACCGATAGAGTTTGACACATATGCAACGCTGATTACCGTAATATGCGCGGTATTTGTTATAAATGTACGTTGGTGCAAAGAGGGTGATAAGAAGCTGTACAGGGAGGGGCTTAGGACCCAGGGGAATGTAGGTGAAGGAGACGGAAGACACGCCACACAAACAGCTGTTCACCGCTCGTCATGATCCTGCAGACCAGTGATTCTCACCTGGTGGTTCGTCGCGGACCCGTTTTCAGGGGCTTTGCTTTATGCAGCGGAGTTATTCACGGTCCTTTCCAGCATTTACGGAACTTGTTCAGCTGTGCAGGAAAAACACCGACCAATGCGTTGTAAGTCACGTCACGTGATGCAGTTTAACCAACAAAATAAGGGTATTCTGATTCGTTTCCTGACGCCAGTGAGACGTACCCACACCGTGACACAGGGGGGAGAGACAAGGAAATACTTTACAGAGCAGAGCTCTGATCATGTTAGATGTGACAGTTAAATATTTGTATGATCCCTTCAAAGAATCAAACTGCTAAAAAGGCCACAGTCATTAACCTGTACACTAAAAACTCTGTGTCAAAAATGACTGCTTAATTAATAAGTGAGTGCATGATAAAATATGCATTTATGCAATAAAAAAAATACAGTGTAAGATCCCAGTTCACTGATGAACACCTCAGATCTGTTCTGAGAATTGCCACAACCAAACTGACACCAAACGTTGACGCACTGGTTAAAAAGGGTGACCAACAACACTGTTCCCACTGAAATTAAATGCAAGTTACTTTCTAGGTCATGGCTTTTACTTGTAATTTATATTAGTTCACACAAACACTCCATTCATCTGCTGCTGGCCCGGCCCGTCTGTCAAATTTTAAAACTCAATGTGGCCCCCGTGCCAAAAAGTTTGCCCACCCCTGCTGTAGACTGTAATGCGAACAGCTCAGTTTGTCAAGTGTACGATGCAACATTTATGCTTCATAAAACGTTGCTATGACTGAATAAAAGTGAGGTGAACCGAGTGAAAACGTTTGTTTTTTAGATAAAACAGATGTTGACAAACTGCATAATTTGCAGTTGAGAAAAAGGTAATAAATTGTCACTATATGTCATACCAATGCTCGGCACGTCGCAAAATCTTTACAGTCACACTGGGATCGTACTGTGGCTCAACTATGGCGATAACATCGTGTCATGTGGTCTCTGGTGATTCCCTTCCCTACTCTCTTGACCAGTGCGACATATTGATTCAACACTTGCACGAGTGGTTTTGTAATCAGCGTCTACACTTTCTCTCTGCAGGTCTGAGTGACAAACAGCTGCTGCAGCCCACCGATGATGCTTTGGAGCTGAGCAGTGACAGAGAGCTGCAGCGGGGTCTGAGCGGGTTAGTGGCCACATGTTTTACCGTGGTCAATCCCAGCGCAGGAGACAGTCGAGGGCTTTGTCCACAAGTTCACATTTATAATGCCAGGCTGAAAACCCGTTTTATGGCTTTGGGTTTCCCCTGGTAACCCCGTGTTTAACTTCACAAAGCTATGGATTGTGGGTCATTTCCTCAGGCAAAGTCTGCAGAAGTGCAAACCTACATTAAGTGTTCATTAAAGGGTCTAAATGTCTGAGAATGAGCCCTCAAGCACTTAACTATTTGACAGCCCTGAGTCCTCACGCACCCCTAAATCCATGAGTGCTGAGATTAGGATTGGGCCTAAAACGGCAGTGTCTTTTTTTTTTTTGGGTGCAGCGTCCGGTCAAAGAGAAACAGGCGAGGCCCGGTCATCGAGGCGGATGGGATGCTCAAGATGTTCCACTGTCCATACGAGGGCTGCAGCCAAGTCTACGTAGCTATTAGCAGCTTTCAGGTGAGACATTCGTGCTTTACGTTTCACCTTCAGCTCGTTTCGGTTAAGATAAAAACATCTCGTCGGTTCACCTCCTCCTCCTCTGTAGAATCATGTCAACCTAGTTCACAGGAAAGGGAGGACCAAGGTTTGCCCCCATCCAGGCTGTGGGAAAAAGTTCTACCTGTCCAACCACCTGCATCGCCACATGATCATCCACTCAGGTGGGCGCTCAAAGACACGCGTGTTGCATCACAGTCTCATCTTCACAAACCTCTCCAAACGTAACACAATCTGTTCACAGGGGTCAGAGATTTCATCTGCGAGACGTGTGGGAAATCGTTTAAGCGGAAGAATCACCTGGAGGTCCACAGGCGGACCCACACGGGAGAAACGCCACTCCAGTAAGTTACTAATGCTGAGAACTTATCGAATCCGTACATATCTTTACTGTCAGCTGGTTAGACTAAAGTGGCAGTCTGTGCCCTTAATATTTGGAACCAAGACGAGTTTAAAATTCATAAATACAACACGACCCATAATCATCTACATGATCCTCCCTTTCTTCCCCGGTCCTTCCTTCTTGTCTTTCTCCCCCACGTCACTTGCCAGATGTGAAATCTGTGGCTACCAGTGTCGCCAGCGTGCGTCGCTGAACTGGCACATGAAGAAGCACACGTCGGAGGCCCACTACAACTTCACCTGTGAGTTCTGCGAGAAGAGGTTCGAGAAGCTGGACAGTGTTAAATTCCACAAGCTAAAGAGCCACCCGGACAAGCAGGCTACCTGAGGTGTCACGGACACGTGGTAGATGGGAGCTAAACACGAACGGGGGTCGGCCCTCGGAAACCAAAAGGAAGACTTCCGGTGAAGAGATGGACTTTCCTTTGCCGTGTTTGTCTGGCCTTTTAATGTCCAGGATGATACGAACATCACCTGTGGATAAAGAGGGCCAGTCTGACGGCTGTGCAGGACACAAGCCGTCTCAGAGGACAGGGCCCAAACAAGGGTTTGGACATATTTGGTACAGCGAGGAAAACGTTGAATCCACTGTTGATTAAGTGACCGTTTGGTTAACTCCTCCCCCGAACAGCTCATAGCTTAACGACAATAAAGGCACAGCACTTCGGACTAACTTTTAATTTCTACAAATTTTGAAACGGTGTGTATGTCTTCAGTAAGAGCGGTACTCCGTGTATATTGTTTTACAAAACCCATTTCACAAGAGCGAAAGAGTAAAGAATGGATTCAACAGTGTGATTATCGGCTGCAAACATTAGCATGGCCAGCTAACTAGCTCCCGACATACAGTGGTAATCTGTTATTCCCTTCAATGGCAGCTGTATTTCACTGCATGACTTTATGGAGTTACAAGTTACATTGAGGAAAGAAGCCCTGTTCACAACTAGCACATCCGCTGTGTAGTAATGTGTGGGCCAGTCTGGGATGCTATCAGAGTTAAGCTAACGTTAGCAGGAAAGTTTATATTCCAGCAACTCAAGCTAAACTTGTTGTCCGAGATAGTGCTACCATGGCCTGCTTTCCTTAGTAAACCGGACAAACTAAAATGATCAGTGCAAATGTAGCATAAATCGAGCGGCCTGTCTTCAGTGTGCAGGATTAGCAGCTAATGTTTAGCAGAGTTATGTTGGAACAAAATAACCGTGTTAAGCGTACACGTTTCCTTATCATACTTAAAATACTATGAATAATAAGTTCTTCACTGCAATGCTGTTACTTTATTTCCATGTCCTCTACATGGATCACCAGCTAGTCAGGGGGCTGGCTTTTAGCTCGAGACATGTAGTTTTAGTCTCAGTCTGTTCATGAATTTGGCCATGACGGCGTTTTCAGCCAACTTATGTAGCTTACGTTAGCTGAATTAGCGAGCTAGCTAGCGACAGCTGTCAGCTGTTTGTTGGCTGCAAAGTAGAAGCCTCCTCTTTTGTACCTCTGCCTGAAATCAACAACCTTAGCTTAACAAACGGGCAATTCAAATTTTGATAGAAAATATTTTCTATTAAATGAAACTTTTTTTATTTTTGTTCTGCAGTGATGTAAGGGCACATCATTCTATATTAAATCGGTTAAAAAAAGTGCAAAACACTGGCATGGACCATTAATAATGAAGTATGACCTAAATCCGATTGCTGGGTTTATCAATACACCATCAAGAAAGATTATTGATGACATACCAGTGTGGTGGGTAAATATTATTGACATATAAATGTACTTGAAATTAGGGCTGGGAAATTGACGTCATTGAGGTTTTTAGCGTTGTGCTGCTCGTGCTGACGCAAATGGAGGGTCTTCAATTTCAGTTGTTCGAAAATTGAGCATCTGTCGTGTGGGCAAGGAGCGCAGTTTTTTTGTTTGTTTGTTTTTAGCCTACATTTCCCTCATTATCTGTTTTCACTATCCCAATGTCTCGACTCACAGGCTCCGATGAGGAATCCTGGGAGTGAAAAAGTGACAGTTTCTCAGGAAAATTCACCCCAGTCGTCTCCTTGTGTCTCCTCCTCGTGTTCTTGTGTCTCCTTCTCGTGTCTCCTCGTGTTCTTGTCTCCTCGTGTTCTCTCTGTCCTTCTTAGTTTTGAAGCAAATGCACTTTTTCCCTCATGGATGAATCACTGGAATATGTGAGTGAGTTGTTTGTTTTGAATCTTTTTTTCTGAAAGACATTGGTTTGACAGAAATGGTTAATAATATGCAGTGTGTTCTTCGCCTCTTGCATAACGCGCTCAAAGGGTGTGTGTGTGTGTGTGTGTGTGTTAGTGACGTGTGTTTGAAGTGTGGGCGTGCATGAAAAGCACAAGTATGATGACACTTAGTCATAACGACAGATTCTTTCAGCCAGCTGGATGTTTGTGTTGCTACAAGGCGAAGCAGGAAAGATGACTCATGATGGAGAGTCACGTTTTGGATTATAATAGTGACATGTTTATAGGTATAAAATGGATTTTGATATATTTGAGTATATGGGGATGTATTAGTATTTATTAATTTCCTTCATGCCTCTCCTATTCTTTGCATTCAGAAATGTCATGTCACCAATAACAAGCTGTGAATTATCGTCAGTATTCTGTAAATCATTGATCCTTCCTCCTCATTTGGCAGTTGAGTTGGTAATCTCACGCTCCCCGTGTTCTTTTATCTTCGCTTGAAATGATTCTGATGAATGTCACACTGAGCTATGTATGAAATATGAGGCCAAAGTCTGAGGGGTGACCTGGTGGAGGAGACTCAAGCTGTCGCTGTGTTTCAGGCAAAGCATTACAATTTTATATATATTGACATTTTTGGTTGATTGATTTATTTCTTTGTATTTGTGTCACGCACATAACGTGCTCAACCCTCATGGACAAGACATAAGACAAGATACAGCTGCTTTCTTCCTTCTACCCTGGAATTACACAAAACAGATTCAGAAATGGACACAGGAACATTTAAGCATAACGAACATAATCAGGCAGTTGGGGTCATTTGAGAGAACAATTCGGGGGTCAGTCAGCAGAGTAACGTGTGTCACATCTGGAAAGACCCTGATGTTCTGGGTCAGCATTGTGGGGTGTTCTCCACCAGGTCAGGCGTGGAACCTCTTTATCCACAGACGCTGTCATTCAACAGACAAACACTCTCCTCAGAAAGCAGGAAGCACAAATTTGAATGCGTCATTTACCCTTCCTCATCTACTAACGTGCATGCAAACACAGCTACACACCTAACTGCCTGTTCCTGTTCCTTGCTCTCAGAATATGTTGCTGTGTCCATTTCTGTAATTGTCAGTAGATAGTGAAGTGAAAACAATGACTATTGTCCGAATTATCATCTCCACACTATAGCAGGACATTGCCTGAACATAAGTGGTCTAACTGCACAACGAACAAAAAAACACTATTTTAGTTTATAAATAAAAACAAAATAAATCTTTCGGCAATCAAACATACTTCTTTACAAACTAATGTGCCTGCATACATTTGTAATATAAAGATAGTTCAATGTAAACATTAAAAAGCCGGAGTGAATTTAGCAGTTTGTGTCCTGTGCAGCTTTGCTTCCTGGAAAGAGTGCGTCACTCCCAAACAAAAGGTCACACACACTTCATCCCCCTTTCATTGGACACAGACATGTCTGGTGACAGTGTATATACTGTTTTCAAGTTAAAGACAATTAAAGGGGAGGTGTCTGGTCCAAAAAGGTAGTTTGTTGCCTGAGGGCAACAAGATGCCATGGAGGGTTTATTAAAATAAAAAAACAAGCACGCTGACAAAGCACCCTCGTACCATATTCCTGCATTTCAATCACATCCTACAAAAAAATTAACTTTGCATACATACTCGGTACACCTTTCATGGTGCATTCATGCACCCCTAATTCCCTCATATTATTCCTCATCTCTCTGCATCTCGTTACTCACTACAACTCACCTCTACGTGCTGAACTGACTCCTCTTCTCCACGTCCTTCACACAGCCCTGTCTGGTCAAGGCCACCTACGTGGTTTTTAATGCTGAACTACTGGCTCCCCATTCCCTAGTCACACATCTCATCACATTTATTGCTTTTTGGCATTTTTCCTCTCTTCTGATACGGTCTGCCCATGTTAAACGTCAATCAAAAACAACTCCCAGAAATGTAAACGTTCCCACTCTTTCTAAGTCTTTCCCATACATCCGTAGCTTCATCCCGTCCAGTTCTTTCAACTGAGAACCTGAACCCCCCCCCCCCCCCCCCCCCAATCACACCCCCACTCCACCACCTCATCAGTTGCTTCTTGTACTTTTCTGACTGCATCTTCCATGTTCCTTCCTTCTCACACAACGCTCCAGCATCAGCAAGCAGGGACCGACCGACAGCTACTGGTACCTTTGTGAATATGTGGTTAATCATAATGATGAAGAGTAGCGGGCTAATCACACTACCTTGAGGCCTATTCCGTTATCAACTATGTATTGATTTGACATGTCTGACCCAATCCGTACTTTAAGTTTTCTTCCAAGCAGAAAATTCTTTCCCTAGTTTTCTAATTGGAATCACTACTGCCTCTTTCCCTCCTCCCACAGTCTGTTATAACAGCACAGCAGCTTCAAGAGGGCTGCTTTTCCCAAATGCCTTAGTACTGTGTATTGATCAGGTCTCTCTCTCCGCTCTCGCTCATATCCTTCTATCTCACTTTATGAACTCCCCATTATTTTCAGCTCTTGTTCGTTTATTCCCACTCACACGATTGCCTTGATTTTCATTCTTCCCTCAATAACCCCCTCATTCTCTTCTTCACTCCCTTGACAATAATCCATTTCTGCCCAACTGCCTGTCTCTGATCCATTCCCGGAGCAGTCGTGCTCAACCGCCTCCAATGGAATTGCTGAATTGCTCCTTCTCGTTTTACAGTTTCGCGCATTTTTGCCGATGAGGATTTCCTCGCTCACGTCCTGATGTCGCCGCCATCACCCACATGAGGAGCGACAGGTGTTGCGAGGTGCTGCTGTTCTTCTTCTTGTATATTAGAGATTGTCAGACCAGCTAAGAGGAAGATTACCGCCAACTAATGTACCGGAGTGTGGAGCGGCAGGTTGTCAGGAAAATAAATGAATATAAAAATAAATAAACCTGAATTCTCTCTGATTGCTGTTGATCTTAAGTAATTAATTACAACACACGTGTGTCCAGCTGCTTCGTGCAGTTCACACGCTGCAATAATAAAGCTACCAAAACTGGTTTACAGTTAAAAGGATTTAATCCCACTGATGCAAGTACGATTACAGTTCAACTTTGGAGTACATACTCCTATGAAATATTACAATATTAACCCACTTTGGAAAAAACTACCTCTGGTCCCAGGACACAGCCCAGGGAACCACACGCAGAAAAACACTTCTATCCCGCCCACATATTCGTTCGCGACTCCTCCCCTTCCATCGCTCTCAATTTCTATTGGCTAACTTCTCTATGCACCTCTGTAAACGCCTGTCTCCACGACTCTCTTTCCCTGAGTTTCTAACACATTCAATGACCGTTAGTTATTGTTTAATCCCGTCTATAATAATCCTTCAGTATGAAAGTTAAACTTCTGCAACTTGGCAGAAGCTTCATGTCTTTTAGCTACTAATCCTACATCACTTTATGTTTATCTTAATGATGCATTCCCAAGACCCTTATGTTTATGACTAATTATGAATTCTTAAATATGAATCATTAAACACTTTTATTATATCTACTACACAGTTCTTTGCTCAAATTTCTTACAATTCCATTTGCTTACAGATTTCCGAATTTAATATTATATTATCCATGGATTAGGTCCTGATCCCAATTCCCTTGTTTCTTTGTCTATTGGTCCATGTTTGAAAAATTACAGTTTATTATTCTTGAGAGTATTTGGTTTAGTCCTGTTTGTCAGAGGGATAATGACCATCTCCTGCCTTGAGTTCCCGCTAAGTATTCCACCAACGATGGAGACTCATTAGTTCCAATGAATAGATCTGTGTCTTTATGAAGTCAACAAAGGCTTCTTTCCACAAGTAGGCAATAGCCTTTATGCTGATTTAATATATATTCAAATTTGTTTTGCCCCCCAGTACACCAACTCTACTCTAGAATTGATATTTTTTGCTAGACCAAACAGTTATCGCACCTAACAAGTACAAAACAACAGTATCATTGTCCAGTACTTTTAAAGCTTTGTTTGACCTTTGCAGCAAAAAAATAAATAAATAAAAAATAATTTATTTTATTTTTTTATAAAGTTAGACTTGATCATAAAAATATCCCCATAGTCGAAATTATGAGATAGAAAGTCATAACTATGATAGAAAGTCATAACTATGATAGAAAGTCATAATTCTGAGATAGAAAGTCAAAATGATGAGATACTTAAACACACAGTCACAGAAGCAGCTCTTTGGCTGGTTACTGTACACTTGGAATGGAAATGTATTGTGAGTATATTGAAGACTACTTTAAACGTGGCTTTACAACACATGAAATACTTCATGATTGTGCAAACGCACCCAGGAGCGGACTAGGGGAAAAAAGTGGCCCGGGAGTTACGATCAGACCGGCCCACTCAATACACGGCGCGTTGCCCACTCAATGCATCGCACGTATCGACCAGTCAGTGGCCTACTTGGAAAAATACCCATACACTTAACATTATTTTGGATGATTACAAAGAAATTGCATCATATATGTTTTTTTTTATAACATTTGGATCCACCAATTTGCCCGGATGGACACATTGAATAAAATGATACTGGCTATTATAACACTCCAAGGTAGGTATCGTTTGCTAGATGAATATGGTTATACGCAGTGGCGCTGGTGCACATGTTCTAGGTCGGGCTGTTTTCTATTTCCCTTTAATAACTTGAGGGTTACCGTAATAATTCCCTTTAACAGGAAACGATACAATCTAACTATATTCAGGTTACCTTTAATTCGAGTTTACAACAAACGCAACACACACAAGTTGGAAAAATGAAATGAAAGAAAACCCCTCGTTGCTGACAGGATGACGCCTGAAGCGTGGAAGTCCAAACTCTTAGTCCGCGTCACTCAAGAGAGCAATAAGATAAAAGTGTGGTACCTTAGTTAATGCTGCTGATAAAGGATCAGAATCGGGATTCCATTACTAATCCCCTCCCCCCCAAAATAAAATAATAGTAATATGATAAATAAAAAAATAAAAATAAAAAAATCTACATAAAAGGCTGTAGTGATCTAGAGTTAATTGTGGAAGGATAACATATAGCAGATATGTCACCATCTATATGTGGCATTCTAAACGTGAAGAGGCGGGGCTTAGGCGGCTTGTCTGTAGTTCTGATCAGAGACGCTCAGTGAACTACTATCGACCAGAATGCCGGCTCCCGCGCTGAATATATTTGAGGACGCTGATTGGCTGAATTGTATTTCACTCATTTATATCTTTAATCAGCATTAAAGCATCATTGGCTAAACTGCTTCATAGACCCGCCTCTTTGGGGCAGATTGCATGCTGGGTGTGTGATTGTGTGTGTGTGTGTGTGTGTGTAGGGGTGCTGCCGGCTCGCAGATGGAAACCACGAGTGTGAATACAGATCGCGAGGAGTAGTATAAATCTTCGTCAGTGACTATGAGCTTTAAGTATCAGAGTAAATGTAACTTGTTCTGTGAAGCATAGAATACAGGCGGGGTCGGCGATCTCAGCGCGAGGGCCGGTTGATGATGGAGGTGGTCCGGTATTGGACCGGACCAAACCCCGTCGGCCTACCGGTATCCCCGATGGCCAGCCCGCCCCCGAACGCACCCCCGAAAGGATTTTAAGCTTTGAACAAAGTTATTGTAATGACTTGTGTTTGATATTTGCCTTTGATATTTTCAATAATAGTTTGATCTTTGATAGAGTAATGTGGGTTTCTTAACCCTCAATTAAAAGGATTTAAGTTATAACAGAAATGTGCTTAAATATATTTTTACATTTATATAACTGCATGTACAATATTTTTACACTTGAATAAACAATAATCAAATGCAGAGAGTTATTTACCAATATGTTCGGAGAAGTTACATTTACAACCGGCACTTTGAGGGCGACCACGATGCTGATGTGGCCCAGAGAGAAGATGAGTTTGAGACCCCTACTTTATGGTGTTTGACACACACACACACACACACACACACACTCTCTCTCTCTCTCTCTCTCTCTCTCTCTCTCTCTCTCTCTCTCTCTCTCTCTCTCTCTCTCTCTCTCTCTCTCTCTCTCTCTAATTTCTGAGAGGTTCGTTTGGGTTGATCCTTCTTTAATTAGTTTCCTGTAAATACACTAATTTAAATATTTTAATTGTGAAATCGAGTCACTGTTCAAGGTAACTGTTTACTTGAATAAAGCGCTCTCGCGCTCTCTCTCTCGCGCTCTCTCTCTCGCGCTCTCTCTAACTCCACGGTGATGTGTGGTGGTTACCGCTCAGCTGCTTTGGTCACGCCCACCTGCTCCCCCTCCCTACTCCCAGTACTTATAACCAGCGGACAGCCTTAAAATGAAAAGCAGAAAGCTGGAGAAAAAAACCAAGTAACTCAGAGTCTCTGCACAGGAAGCGTATTGTGGGTCATTGTTCCAGAGCACGAGAATAATACCCCGCTGTGCTCCTGTTATCTCTCTGGCAGTCTGCTCCCACCGCAACAGCCTCCATCACCAGCTGCAGGTAAGGGAGACTCCCCAACGGCGAGCCGGCCTCGGAGCGCGTCCTTGGATAACTTCCTCTGAAAAGGTAAGACTGACTTAACGCGGACCGGCTGTGGTTTGAAGTTATGTCGCTGGCTCCTCCGTGTCTCTTTTTTCCAAATGTTTCGAGTGCCGTACCCACAAAGGAAGGGATCCATGCAACAATGATCCTTTGTCCCCTGAGACCTGCCTGCAATTATTCTGCTCAATGGCGTCCTTTGAGATTTGTCTGTGTGTGTGTGTGTATTTGATGGAAGCTAGTCTGTCAGAGATGAGAGTTTTTTGTTGTTGATCCAAGATCAACAAACACGGACCGTGCACGCAACTCCTGGCGTTGAACAGCCGCGCACAGTGCAGCGTTAACAATGAGAGCGTCTCCTCGGTGTGTTGGATGTGGACACAACATCCTTCTTTTTTTCAGGCGCTCCCAGGACGTTTTTGAGATTTCGCATGTGTCTCGTGCTCGTTAATACATCCCCAGGCCGACTCCTCGCTGTGTCAGAGCGCTGAGCACGAGGAAGTGGAGAGCTCAGAGGTGATAGAGGGAGTTTTGGGGAGTCAAGGCAACAACTCGTTATGTTTCTGCTGACATCCTGACCTCCCCGATGTATGATTAACTTGACGAGGACCAGCTTTACTGTAACAGCAAAGGAAGGCTAAGAAGAAATGACAAGACACTTCTTTTTATATACATTTTTGTTATTTCAAAATGTTTGTCTGAGGGGACATTTACGGTAGATTTGAAGGGAATGAAAAATAACCGGTTGTAGTTGAACAGCAGGCGTGGAGGCCATGAGGGATATCACAATTCTCAGACAGCAGCCTGTTGCTATACACTGTTGGGTTCTGCTCAGTCATTGTCATTGGGGATAACACTTTGCCTGTTTTGTCACGACAAACAAAGGGCACTGTTTCCCCTCTGGGAGGTCTACACACACACACACACACACACACACACACACACACACACACACACACACAAATTTGGAAGTGGCAATCTTGAAGCGAGAACAGTGGAGGTTGTAAAAAGGGGAGTGGGAGGAGAAGATTTGGAGGCAGGAGGGAGACGAGATGATGAAGACAGATACATCTGTGAGTATCTGTGTGAACGCACTAAAGAGAACGTGTTGTGTATTCATGTGTCAACAGACATGGAGGTATTTAATAGGCTGTTGTGTTGCCGTGTACTGCCATTGGTTAATACGCCACTACAAGTATCGGGTCTAAACAAGCTATGGGCGCCATGGATCGGCCGGCCGACCACAAAGTTTTCCATGCAAATACGCACACCCTGGCGTATTTGTGTCTTTGATATACTGCATTCGTGTCTGCGTTACTTCGACCGTGAAGCCCATGGGTTTATGACGTTCGAGTATTGCAGCAAAGCATTGTCAATATGAATGCAAATGAGGGGAAAGATGCAGTGGGGCGAAGCATTTCCATGAGTTTGAATCCTTTTCCTCGTTTGCATACTGGCGTCAGTGAAAGGCTTTCCAGAAAATACAGTGAGTCTTACTTCCTCAAACGTCGCGTTAATTCTAAACCAAGCCCTCACCCGAGTTCCCCATGAGGTGATATGTGTGTACAGTAAATGTCCTCGGAGTGTAAACCGAAAGGCTCCGAGCACTCTTGAGTGTTTGCGAAAGATAAGTTATTAAACCCACAAAGGGTCGAAGGTGAGGAGTTGGGGATAAAGGCAGGTGTTTCCCCCCCCCCCTCCCCCACTTCACAGAGGAAACAGCACAATCCCACTGTTAATGTGTCACCTAATAGGCAGTGCATGATGACACGGTGAAACGTAGGGCCACACGTCATCCAGATGACTGATGCAGTGCACACAAATGACTGATGTGCCAACAGATTGGTGTTCTGATCAATGAATAAACGTATTTAAAAAGGGGTGAAAACCATTCAATTGCCACACAAAAATAACTTCAACGCTGTCAATAAATGCTGCACAGTATTGATCGTCCGGTGTGTTTTCTCTCTCTTTTTTTCCATCTATAGGTCGAACAAGCCGCAGCAAAAATGGGATGCTTTGGATTCCTCAAAGTCATGATGTTTGTCTTCAATGGCATTATCTTTGTAAGTTTTAATGTTTCATGAGAAGTACTTCTGAACAGAACTTTCCACAGAAAACTGGTGAAAGAAATGTGTTGACTCAATTTAATTTGAAGTAAGAGAATGTTCAAAATGTAAAATACCCTCCTGTTTAATACGGCTGTCCAACTGGTAATCCCTTTTTACTTGTCAGAAATACATCAGTTGAAGAATATTATTTAAAAGCAATTTGAATATCGCACATAAATGTCCACGTCTGTCTTTTCGCGGGATGAGTAGTAATCCCCAGGACAAGTAACCTGACCTGTAAGCACACACAGAATCAGCTCCCCTTGAACCCTTCAGGTTTTCCCCACGTCTCCTCTCACCCTGCCTCTTCTTCTCCCCCGTCACTCTCCCTCAGTTGGCGGGTGCTGCCATCCTGGGCGTTGGGATCTGGGTGAAGGTGGACAGCGGCTCCATCCTCAGCTTCCTCGGGAAAATTGAAAACGCACCGACAGAGCTCAGTCAGGTGCTCAACGTGGGCTACCTGCTGATTGCAATCGGAGCGCTGCTGCTCGTCATCGGCTTCCTGGGCTGCTGTGGAGCCGTCAGAGAGAGCACCTGTATGCTGCTGCTGGTAGGTTGTTGTCTGCTACTTTATTGAGGGTTTCGGGATTAGTCAGTGTTTTTAATAAAACAGTTATTTTCTTTTTGCTAGATGAGATCAAAACTACTCTCAATATCGAGTGGTTTTGATCTCCTCATCTCACTCTTGACAAGTGAAAAAGGATACATTTAAAAAAAACTATTCCTATGAAAATTCAAGCACAAATTGTTGGTGCATTCAAACTAATTGTTACGTGCATAGTTTCAATAGTCCGTCCAAATTGGGTATAAATTTCAACAGAATTGCCAGAAAATGGGCTTAAAATAGAATCGGTGTGTTTTCCAATTTCCATTCACTACAGGTATGTGAAAATATGGAGTTGGGTATGTTGAGATAAACTGCTGGCGGTGCAAATTTTCCAGTCGGTTGCCATTAAGACATTGGACCAGAAGAGGGTGCCATGAGATTATGTATTACAAGAGCACCAGTCAAACCTCAAACCATAGAAACCCAACAGAAAACATGACATGTATGTGTTTCATGTGTTATTTTGAGGAACGTCTGCTGATTTGGTGCCGTTATTTTTGTTGTGTCTCCAGAGTGACGTTTAAGTTACATGTTTCATGTATGTCAGGGTTTTGTTCATCAGAGTTTTAGTTTTGTTTCATTGCACTTTGTCACATTTTGTCACAGTTTTTCTTTTTCCTTTTCTAATTTCCAGCATTCACACTTTTTTAATGTGCAAACTGAAAACGGACATTAAAAAGGTGGAAGGAAACACACTTAATGTGGCTTACTATAGACTGATGAGGAATTCTTACAATGAAATAAATGGAAACATTCTCGGAAATACCATGAAAAGTTACCCTGAAATCCTTTTTGAATTATACATTTTTGCCAACCACTGATAAGTTGAAATGTGGATGTTTTTGCATTCACTCAGTTCAAGTGACTGAGTATATTGAGTGATCGTTATTGAAAGTTATGTGGCATACAACAAGTGAAAAAGCCCACTACTGCTGTTTATGGATGGGTCAAACAAACACAGGATTTTCACCCAGGAAAACGCTGGTCATGTCCTGTGTGAAACCATAAATAATCATTGACTTTACGCTTTGTTACACAACGGTTGTTACAATTCTTACGCATTGAAGAGCCGTGGTGACCGAGCCTTTGAGGCAGTGGCCCCGAGGCTCTGGAATGCTCTGCCTGCAACTCTACGCCTCGCAGATACTGTGAATACTTTTAAGAACCAGCTCAAAACCCACCTTTTTAGGCTGGCGTTTGAGTAAAAGCCCATGTCCTAGACCAGCTCTTAAAATATGTTTTAATTTTTATTATCTTATTTTTATTTTTTTATTTTATTTTATTTTATTCTGTGTATGTAATTTATTGACCCTAGGGTCACATTGTGGTTTTTTTTTAATGTTTTTTAAATTTCTGCTGTTAAGCACTTTGTGATGTCATGTCTGTGAAAAGCGCTCTATAAATAAATTTCATTTCATGAGTAAGAAAGTCTGCTGAGGGCATGCGCTATTGTTTCGTTACGCTATGTTATTATTTTAACAAAAAAAACACAACGTTTTTTTCTAACCCTCACAAAGTAGTTATGTTGCCTAAACCTAACCATTCGTTTTCACAACATTTACTGATATAAAGCATATGTTTGGTTCAGAAACATCAACATTCAGTTTATCGCTTGGCTTTGCAAAAGTGTACAATTCCAAGATTTTTTTTCTGACTACTAGGTTGTGGAAATGGTGATTTAAAAAACCCCGTTCCTATAAAATATGTAACTGTAATTTTTCCACTAGTTCTTCATCATAGTCCTGGTGGTCTTCATAGCGGAGGTTGCAGGAGCTGTGGTGATCTTGGTATTCAGACCGTTGGTAAGTCAACTAAGGAACTTTTCCACCATCGTCACAGGTAGGCCTACTGCCTTCTGGTACTTGTTCAGAAACGCTCCTGTATGCTCGCATTTTAGGCAGACGAGTTGTTTACCAAGTTTGGCGCAGCTGCAGTTCAGAGCATCAGGAAGGACTACGGGAAGAATCCTGACGTCACGGGACTGTGGAATACGACGATGAGCTCGGTATGTATTTCTGCTGAATAAAAATGTCATCGTTTTCACACCATTTCGCTGATGCTTGATCTAACATGCTCTCTTTTGTCCCCACGTTAGTTAAAATGTTGTGGATTCTACAACTCCTCAGACTTCGTGGACTCTCCATATTATGTGGACCACGGCGAGCGTTACCCACCACAGTGCTGCCCAGGCATTGACGGCCCATGTAACCAAACGGTGGCTGACAGTGTCACGGTATGGGCTCTTGGAAGAAGTAGAAACAACGAAAGCATCCAATGGCATGATCCAAAACACATTTTGAATTCATATAACTTGTTTCTCTACCTCTTTTACCTCTTTTTATTTTCCTCAGACAATTACTGGGTGCTTCCCAAAGATCAAGAAGCTGATTGAAGACAACACAGTGGTCATTGTGGCAGTTGCCCTGGGAATTGCAGCTCTGGAGGTACGAGCTTCTCTCTCATCCCATTTTCGATTCGGCCAAGGATATATATTCCAAGTTAAAATCAACAAAAAATATAATTCCTTGAATATACATCCTTTATTTTTTTTGCATACATTTTTCTTACTGTACTTTTAATGCGTGTCTTATTAATACATATGTCCTCCCCAGATATGTGCCATGGCTGTTTCCATGAGCCTTTTCTGCAGAATAAAATCCAGGGGGGACTAACTGCAGACGGTGAAGGCCTTGGAAGGATCATTTTAATCACTGGGGTCTTTCTACTTCCTCTGTTGCCTCTAGAAGAGCGAAGGGCTGTGCCTTTATTTAGCAAAAGATGCCTCGTCATTAAAGGCAGTTCATGTCATATCTCGGGCCATCAGAATTGCTGAATGACATAACAAATCTCTTTTTACTACGTGTTAAATCTATCTAACAGATGCCGCGTATGAATGTAAATTATTTCTTAAGAACACTTCACTTTGTAAAACGAGCTACACACTGCCTACTTCACCAGAGACCTTTTAAAATCCGCTATTACCCGTAACACATGGCCAGTCAACGAGGAATCACACAATACCTGCGTTCATTGTGATAATGAAACAAAGGCTGGCATGTTGTTGCCATGACGCAGCATGTAAAATAGCAACAGATGTGATGCAAGATTTCTATGTATGTTGTATGGTGATCAATTTTGAAATAAAGTGAAAAGTATTTCTAGACCCTGGTGAGTTTTTGAGTTGGTCATGTGCATGTGTGACATCTTGCATTGGTTTTGAAGGGCAGAGAGGACCTGACAACTGCTAACAGCACCTCCAAAATACTCCTCTACTTTCTCTTTTATCATGCTTTCACAAGAAAAGAGGTCTGACAAAAATGTGTTTTTACAAAATGTGTGTTTACGTTTGAATAATTTGAATCAAATGCTTGCCATCAGTTTTGTGTTGCCTGTGGTCATGAAAGGCGGAAAAGAGACGCCAAACGGGACAGAGACCCCTAGTGGAAGGGAGGGGTCGTAATACTGCATCAAAACATTAAAATGACACCTGTATGTTACACCACATTAATGATTAACATGGGAACCACACTATTCTCTTTTCCAGTTTCATTGTGTCGTAGTTATTACATCCCAATTGTTTGTGTGTAGTTCAAGAATGGTCATTTGTTGTTAATTCCATTCCATTATTTAATTAATTTATTAATTCCATTCCATTAATGCCAGCTAGTTGGCAATAGTTACAGACAAGCGCTCACTCTGGACAAAAATGTTGCATATGTTATTTTTTTTAAAGCAATTTGGATTCTTTTGAAATTTAAAAAAATGCTTTGTTAATGTTTATCCATTTTCAGTTGCTAGCTGTGTTCTTCCCTGCCTTTTGCTGGCACAGTGCAACATTATAATGGTTTGGGCATATTACTGTTATCTAATAATCAGTGGAACAATGTTATAACATTGGCAGGAATGTGTATTTCTTCACATGCAAAAACCACAAATGTCAACCGCATGGCCTTGCTTGCAAAAAATGAGGCGATCACCTAAAGTCAGTAGGACAGATAGGACCAAAGGTCAATCCATCCAACAGTTGTTGAGATATTTCAGTCTGGACAGACAGAACAACATTGCTAACCAGAAAGCAAAGAATAGTTTTGCATTTATTCCTGAAAATGTTTGACTTTAGATCAATATGAATAGTTCTTAAAAACAACCTAAGGGCATTTCAATAGGTAAAGTCATCCAGATGACTGAGAGGGAGTCAATATCAAGAATTGTACACTTGTGTATTTTATGCATTGTATGAATCGTTTCAGTGGATAACCACCTATACAAATATACACACACGATTCAAATAAAAGCAATAAACACTCTTTTGCATATTCCAGAACTTTGACTTTGATGGAACAGACTTGACCTCATGATAGAACAACTCCTCATGTTCCACATTCTGTTCACCACAGATTACGAGCACACACATTGGCAAATACATTCAGTTGGAGTCAAGCAGTGGTTCGACATCCTGGTTTCTTTGAATTTATCGTGTATATATATCTCTGTATTTATAAATAGTTCACAGCTATATCAGCATGGGAAATATCTTGTTTTCAAAAAGTTCAGCTCCCGTGAAGGATGACAGGACTCGGGGGGTTAAAAGAAAGGCCGATCCGGATTGTGAAACCCTCACCGAAAGGACAAGCCTTTCAGAAAGTGACGACCCAACCACCTCTGAGGAATACTTCAGTGCGAGAGAACATGGAGAGGGAGAACTTGACCTCAACCTGGTTGGCAAAGAGTCGGCATCCTCAGAGGACTCTGCGATAGGTAAGCTGATCATGTGACTGCTGTTGGGAGTGTATCCAATCATCAGTTTACTGAACACGGGGTTCAGACAGTGGTGGAAGATGTACTCAGATGTCTTACAGAAATGTACATCAACTGTGGTGTTGGTATAGTGATCTAAATAGACTTCAGTTCACCTAAATTACAAAGAAAACAAATTCTCCCTTCCCTCTAATGGTATCTATTTATGCAGATAGAGTTTGGATCATTTCTCCCAGGTTTCCTCAGGTTTTAAAAGATCTGTGTCTGAGATTTTTGATTTCACCCAGGTGTTAAAGACGAATTTCATTTTTGGTGCTCACAGCATCAACAATTTACATTTTGAAATTCAAAAGCAACATCTCTTTCCAAACACGTGCCCTGGATGGATGATCTATCAAACACACTATAGTTTCTTTTGGACTATTTCTTTGGCAGAAGGTTGATTACAGTGAGGCTTGTAGATTGTCCAGAGTGACAAGGAGCCTGTTTTTGGAAATAAATGTTGCTGTTAAATGTTTCAATGCTGCGAGCACCACAAACTAAATTGCATTCACCTTAATTGTATTGGGCTGGAGACAGATATGTCAAAAACTGGACAAATAAAAGTAGCTGCTTGGATAGATTCCACGAGAGGACAGTGAGAAATGTTCTTTTTACTGAGGTTTTGGCAGGCAAACTATTTTTGAATCTGCCCATTTAGTCATTTAGTATGGAGGATGTCTGTTTTCCATGTTAGTCCCTATGATGGTCAAGCTGATGACTCTGGTTTTTTTTCTCCTCTGTAGAAAGCTGCAATACATCTGTGGAGGATGAGAGAGTCAGTAAGAGGAAGGCCGCCGCCGATGATAAAGGACCACAGAGGAAAAGTAACTTTGTAGATGTCAAAAGAGGTCAGTATAGTGTTGTTACTATTGCCTTGCTTTTGCTGCTTTGTCTGTGACAGCACTTTGTAAACTCTGTTTTTAAAGGTGCTATATAAATAACGTTGTTATTATTATTAAATGTAAGGTTTGACCTCCTCTTCGTGTAAATTTAGGATTCATATTAAGCATAACATAGCATTCAACAAACAAAGCATTCATATTAGAGCTTGGGTAGCATATCATTGATGTTACTCTGTATTAAAACATAATATGTGTTTGTCTGTTCAGCTGACTTTGAGGCCAAATACACACAGCAGGATAAGCTTGGTGAAGGAGCACATGGAACTGTCTTTGGTGGCTATCGCAAAGCAGATAATCTACCTGTAAGTGTTACACACACACAATTTTGCGCACACACACACACACACACACACACACGATATGGGCAGGAAGTGCTAACACAAGTCTTGTTTCTGTCTCGTAGGTTGCCATCAAACACATTCCCAAGGAGAAAATTCACCATGAATACGTGAGTGAGCAACACCTGCTGCTGTTAAACTCTTCTGTATTCAACACTGCACTCTGTTTCTGAATGTATTATGGATGAATCATGGTTCTCTCTCATCCTCCACTCTGTTGTGATGTTTCAGAATACAACTGGGCAGCAGCTGCCCATGGAGGCTGCCATCATGTTGAAACTGCTGGACAAAAGAAGTCGATCAGTGGGGACGTCAGCACCCGTGTCTCTATTGGCGTGGTACGATCTGGACCAGGAGCTGATCCTGGTGCTGGAGAGACCGATCCCCGCCGAGGAGCTATTACACTACGTCCACCACAACGGAGGCTCCTTACAAGAGCAGGAGGCCAAGGTAAGCTGCTGAAGGATCCTTGTGTGTCTTTCACTTTTTACAGGAACTTGGAGACCACCTAAAGGATTTATTTTGCAATTTAAGGTTTATTTTCCTAGTTTTTAGGTCATTGTTTCTGTTGATCATGGTAACATTGTATTCACCAAAGTAATTGTTCTGATGGATCAAGAACCAGTAGTGGAGGCAGTCAAACAGTTGGTAGACAAAGCTCCAGGTCAACTAAACTTATTTGGAGGAGAAAAATAAACAGATGTGGTATTTACCCAATCTACTGAAAATCTCTTGTGCATTGCAGTTTGTATGGCTTAAAGATGGTTTTAGAAACGTTGTGTTCTGTAGTTGTAGTCAGCTCAGAGTCACAGCCATGAAAACATGTCAAACATCCTCTGTGATCCCTCATCTCATCTCTCTCTCTTTTTGTCTGTCAGATCATATTGAAACAGCTGGTAGATGCAGCAATTGACCTTGAGAAGAAAGGAATTTTCCACGGGGACATTACGAGTGCCAACATCTTGATTGAGACCAGCTCGGACGTCCCGCGGGTTCGGCTCATTGACTTTGGGCTGAGCTGCTTTGTCAAGACAGGAGCCCGTTATCCCCGATTCTATCGTAAGATGTCTGGCTTTACTCCTGATCTTCACTAACTTACCCATCTGTGACTTTTACATTTAGACACAACTCCTCATCCTCACCGTCTTATTATGTCGTTATATTCTAGGTGTCCCTATTTACTGCCCCCCAGAGTGGTCTAATTGTGGTAGCAACACACCCGGACCCACCACAGTGTGGCAGATAGGAGTGGTCCTCTCTCATACACTCCACGGTAAAGACGTTTTTACGAACCCCGAGATGTTGATGAACGGTGGGAGAATCAGTGAGACGCTGTCCGAAAGTAAGAAAAACATACTCACGAACATGTCAGCAGAACCATATCTGTTGATTAGTGTTGACATTCTGATGGATCACTGTAGCCGTCACCCTCACCTTTCTTCTCCTTCTTTCTCTCCAGATTGCCAGGATTTCTTGCGAAGATGTATTATCACAGACCCCAAACAGCGTCCTACCCTGGAGCAGCTCAGAATTCACCCATGGCTCAGTAACACTGACACTACACACAGACACGACACTCAGACACACTAACTCAAACTTTACGATGCATTTGCTGTTGAAAATGTGTTGGATTGCTGAAAGCTTCAACAGGATTTGAGGATTTTCTCCATAGAGTCAGACAGACAGACAGACAGACAGTTTTATGTACTGAGTGAGTCAGACAGACAGACAGTTTTATGTGCTGACTGAGTCAGACAGACAGACAGTTTTATGTACTGAGTGAATCAGACAGACAGACAGTTTTATGTGCTGACTGAGTCAGACAGACAGACAGTTTTATATACTGAGTGAATCAGACAGACAGTTTTATGTACTGAGTGAGTCAGACAGACAGACAGTTTTATGTGCTGACTGAGTCAGACAGACAGACAGTTTTATGTACTGAGTGAATCAGACAGACAGACAGTTTTATGTGCTGACTGAGTCAGACAGACAGACAGTTTTATATACTGAGTGAATCAGACAGACAGACAGTTTTATGTGCTGACTGAGTCAGACAGACAGACAGTTTTATATACTGAGTGAATCAGACAGACAGACAGTTTTATGTGCTGACTGAGTCAGACAGACAGACAGTTTTATGTACTGAGTGAATCAGACAGACAGACAGTTTTATGTACTGAGTGAATCAGACAGACAGACAGTTTTATGTACTGAGTGAATCAGACAGACAGACAGTTTTATATACCGAGTGAGTGGTATATAAAATTTCAGGTTTTGAAAAAGACCCCAACCCAGGCCTTAAAGACCGACTAAAGATGTTAAATGCCCCATCTTCTTATCACATGTGTAGAAAGGGAGTGGGTAGTTGTAATCCTTTAAGACTTACCTTAACAAACCCAAAATTTCGACCCCTAAGCCCTGAATTTAGTTGTATTTTAACTCTGTTTACTGATGAAGCTTGGCCCCTTCATCACACTTGTCAGGGGCTACACTGGGATTACCCACCTGTAGAATATAATACCCCACCTCTGTTCAAGGTTTCAGAGGGTCCATTTGATTGTATAGTCTCAGATACAGCTAAGGGGCCCAATGTAAGTAGTATTATTGTAGCAAATTGTAGCAACAGTCACAATGCCAATGACTATCTATATAACAGCATGTTAAGACAAGTGTCATTCAAATACTAATGCTGCTCAATCGTTGACAGGAAGGAGAACGCGAGTAACTCCTGCTTTTGCAGATCTTGTAGCACACCCAGCCGTCCGAGGAGAGGGGATCTCTCTCTGAATTGCCTTTCCCGAGGTTTCTTCTCATTTTCCTGCAATCAGGACTTTGGGGAGTTTTTCCTCGTTTTCTTAGAGAGCTTGGGCTGGGTGAAATTATTCACGATGTAATGTGATGTTTAACACTGAACAATGAAAATAAACCTTAGTTTTAAATTAACTTTTAAGCTCTTTCCTCCATTATAGTCAAAGACACATGGTATATGAATAAATAATATTGACAGCAATGATCTTGAAAAAATGAATTAGAAGTGAATCAGGATGTGTAGATAAAGGACACAGTGTTGTTTACTTTTCATCGAACATTTTAGGCCTGATTAAAAGTGTTTCAGCTGTACGGTCAAATAAAGGCATTGAATTTGTAAAAAAAAGGACTTCTCTATTTATTTATGTTGTCAGTTAGAAAATTCATTTAAACCTTACAATGCCTCCACATCTGAATTATTGGTATTTTTCAACATTTAAAGGCAGCAGAGGACTGTAGGTTGTTAATTAATAGCACTTATGCTTGTCTTTGTAGCTGTACTTTTAATTGGTGCTTATTGTGTTTCAACTCTGAAAGATGTGAAGAGACTCATTTTCAAAGCCATGGGTTTCATTGTTTGATGACGTCGGACAAAAAGAAGGCTTGTCCACGTTCAGTTGTACATTAAGTTGCTGGAGCACAAGCATTGAGAGCTGTCGAATGCTTGTGCCACAAACACCGAACACCGTTCTTATTATGGAAAGCTGAGTCATTCAAATGTAAATCTGCAGGGCACTGTTATTTTGCCTTAAATTACAGGAGACAGGTTTTCCCAGTTCTTTATTCATCCAGTCTTTAAGTGTTACCACCTATAATTATATGTTCACCATAAAGATGTTGCTCTGAGCTTGTTGCCTCCTGTCCCTCATAACTGCACACAAGGCTGGATTTACCGGTACCTTTTAGGGCAGGGGTCTTCAACTAAAATTCCAAAAGGTCCAGATTGAGAAAATCTCCTCGAGCAAAGGTCCGAAACATTACAATAATATCTAACTTGCACTATTTAGTGCCATATATATATATGTTGAAGAAGCCTAGTAGCACTAACAACGTCTCTGTGTAGTCAACAACTGTCAAATCAAATAAAGAAAGTACACATCAATTCTATTTTAACAAATTATTATTCTCAATTTTCAAATTTAACTGGATGGATTATAAATAATACATAAATAAATTCAAGTACAATAAGGGCTGGAATAAAGAATAACTGACATAACATGACTGACATATCAAAAATGTGCATCTGAAAATAAAGAAATTCATTTTAGAAAAGATAATTCCACTGAATTGTCCTGCAGCGTTAAATTCAGTTTGTTCAGGTGTGAAGTGATGTCAATCAAAAAAGCCACAATATTGTATTTTTCTCATCTTCTAACAAGATAAATCAGTGAGCAGGACTTTATGTGTGGTTATTAACTCTTGTTTCAGCTCTATTCTCTCTGTTAACATCCGTGAACAGTGATTCTGATCATATCGGACTGTTAGGTTTATTTTCTGTGTCTTCATTCCAGATGTGAGTACGTTTGATCAAAGGAGTTGTGCTTTGTCTCGTAGTGCGCTTCATTTGCCGCTTTTATCAATAGTTACGGTTTCTGAACATATGATACTGGTTTTAACTGCCTGTGGTAAGAATTAACATATAAGAGTCTGTTCATAATTGCTTAAGAATTCTATTCTCTCTGAACACGTTTCTCTTTTTGGAGAACGGCATGTGAGATAACTTCTTCGATTAGCGCAATGTTCCTGCTCTTCTTTCTATTTCCTCGTCTCAGCCCCACAGTAACTGTCTGCATGTTGTGGTCACACAGTGCTGTACACGGAGACCTGGCTGACAGGGCTATTTTGGAATCCCACACATTGGAGCATGGCAGGTCGTACTTCTTCATCAGGTCATATATTCTCTGGGGCTCCTCACATCGCACTCTTGTCATCTGGACTAACGCCGTCACACTGTGAGGTTCCTGCGGTGAAATGTGCAAAACACGTGTTGAAAGGAGCATAACATAGTTTCTGTGTAAAATCTGTTGATGTTGAGATACTTACATTTGCGCAGTGCAGCTTAAACATTGTCCTCTTGTCCGCAATGGTGAGTTCCTTCCTGATGCTCCAACCGTACCCTTTCACTAATGGCACAGTGTTAATCACATGTTCATAACAACTGAATCCTGGTCTAATGTCCATGTGTGTGACATTATAGTTGTTGATAACGCCGGTCAACGCGGTTTTGTTTTCCAACAACGTATCAAAAGCTCTCGAGTGCATTATATTACGTCTCTGGTATACCCATCAATTCTTCATTACATGTAGCGTACCTCGTATATATTCAGTGACATTGTTAGATTTAACTTGAACGCAGATAACTGTCAAATGATGCTCAGGGCTTGCGTGTGTCCACCTGCTCATGTAGCAGTTTGTGACTTTATCTGTGATGAAGTTGATGTGCGTATGTGGGGTACAGCACCATCTGACAACTGTTGTCATATACTCCATGATTCTAACACGCTGTGAGGAGAGAAGGTGAGACCCGTTGCTCAGAGTAGACATGTACAGAATGACAGTGCCTCTGCATTGCTTCTATATACAAAGCAGCAGGTGTGATCATCCAATGGCTGAATAATCCAACCAGGTTCATTTATCCGACCCATGTTGAGCCTATTTAGTTTCGAAACATCCGACCAGATTCATTTATCCGACCGATGTTGAGCCTATAGCTGCACAATAAACAGAGTGCAGCAGTTAGATTACCAGCATCTTTGGTGGAGTTACAGCGGGATCCTGAAAACATCTGAAAGATCACATACTTTGGAACTCTCGATCATTCATCCAGCGAGTAAGCATACTTTCATCAATGGATACAATGATGAGAGGTATTGTTGCCATGCTGCAGCGCACACTGCGGTGTCTTTGTAATCGAGTTTCCCGGTTCAAAATCAGGCTGCAATTTGAAGAGGGACATGGTCACGTTGTTGTCATTCTCCGTGACAGAGAGACGCTGGCTAGAATCTTCATCACTACTCTGCTGAGGGGGAACCCACCTGGCTCAGCTGTGTAGTGACGTTTATGCCGGCTCCAACCAGCCTCCCTGGTCACCACTGTGGAGTCCTTCCTCTTCCTCATCCACAATAACCCAGGACTTCAAGTTGAAGCTGAAAATCAGCTCCATCACCAAGAAGGCTCAGCAGAGGGTTTACTTTCTCAGGCAGCTGAAGAAGTTCAACAAAGCCCAGGACTCACACTGATTGGGACACTTGCATCTCCAGGATGATCACAGACATCCCTGCAAAACTCTTCCTTGTGTGCAAACGTAGCCGATGCACCTTTGACACGATGTAACGATTTCTCTTCTCTTGATGAATAAATAAACAGTGTGAGACATTTGTTTGCTCTGTGCCATTATTGTTTTCATGATTTATGTTATTAAAAGTCAGAAGTGGTGCTCTACTGCAGAGCAAACACCTGTGCAGGAGGTCCAGACTACCAACAACAGAATAATGCATTATTCCATTGGTGTTGTATGCTTGAGAAGGGTTGGGAGGCGGCAGTCCTACTTCATGTCGGTGTGTTGATGTTAATAGTTAATAGTTTGAGTGTAAGAGTTTTGCAGGGATGTCCGTGATTATCCTGGAGATGCAAGTGTCCCAATCAGTGTGGGTCCTGAGCTTTGTTCATGAGCTCAACTGGAGACGGGAAGAAACGTTTTATGTGGCGTGAGGTCTTAGTCTTGATGCATTGCAGCTTCCATCCAGGGAATCATTGTTGTTTTTTCGGGATTTATTTTTTGCTGGCAGGTACAGGCTTCCATAAGAAACTGTTAAACTTAGCAATAATTAAATAAAAAAGACAATAAAAAAGAAAAGTTTATTGACAGCTTTTGAGAATGTTTAAATAATAATTACCCTTTCGAGGGACAAGAAAACAAAACAACAATAGCACCTTACAGCATACTGACAGAATACTCAAATTGAATTTAAAACACTCATGGGCCCACACACACTCACTCACATTAAACTAAGAAACCGTTGCAGGCCTGTGTAGGTGCGGTGCTGCGTCCCGAATCCTCGTCCTCAACCGAAACAGTTACACAGCAAATCCAAAACTCCACCTTTCAATGTCAGTCCTTGAGAAAAAACAGTTTCGTCCAAAAAAACATGCTGACAGCGGAGGTGACGGGCACGGCAGTGAAATCCTCAGGAGCACACCAACAGTCTGTTTCAGTCCGCGATCGCGTCCTCCCATCCAGTGACTCAGTAACTTGTGGTTTACCCAGCAAAACTTGTCCAAAAACTCTACTGAGACCAACAAACAATGTACCGTGCTGTCTAACAGCTAAACAGTTTTATTCTGTAACCTAAACATTTAAAACTAAATTATCTACCCTCGTATTTCTCTGGCATTCTTTATTTACACCCCACTCTTCTCTCTTTAGTTTTCTTCGAGGGCTCTTTATTTATACCGCTCTCTTCTCCCTTCTTCGCGGTTCCCCTTTCTCACCGCTACTCACTGCTTTTCTTTTTTCTTTTTTGGCGCCAGAAAAAAAAAAAAACCCTTAGTTGCCTTTTTTTTTTTAGCTGGCAGGAATGGGCCTCCATAGCAAAACTGCATCACTGTGTGGGGCGGAAGCTGCACTGACTACAACAGGAAAGCCCTGCAGCGCATAGTGATCAGTGAACACAGCTGGAAGGATCATTGGTGCCTCACTCCCCTCCCTGCAGGACATATATGACACTCGCCTCATCCGCAAAGTGACCATGATTGTGCGCAACTCCAGCCACCCCTCAGTCTCTTCAGCCTCCTGCCCTCTGGGAGAAGATACCAGAGCCTCCGTGCTCGCACCACCAGACTCTCAAACAGCTTCGTCCACCAGGCTGGTAGGAAGCTGAACTCTCTCCCTCCTCTCTTTTAAGACTCCCTGTCTGACTGCTGCTAAATATGGAATGATCGTTTTTCTTGTTGTCTCAATGTTTTTTAAATCTATTTGACACCTTATTATCTGTATTCACTTAAATGTTGGACTGCAAACGTTTTTTCAACTCCTCTGTATGTTCGGTACATGTTGAGAAATTGACAATAAAGCTGACTTTGACTTTAATATGTTATGCTGTATTATTTGGCCAGTAATGCATTTCACATGATCCGTGCAACAACTCGTAGCAATCAGGCATCATAGTGTCTGGGTTTTGTTCCATCTGCTGCGTTCATATTCTTCAGTGTGAATTCCATGTTTGAATTTTTAGTTTGTGTCCCTGAGATTTCATGAATTTCTTGCCAAAGAGGTTTTGTTTGGCACATTGTCCATTATTCTGTTGTTGGTAGTCTGGACCTCCTGCACAGGTGTTTGCTCTGCAGTAGAGCACCACGTCTGACTTTTAATAACATAAATCATGAATAAAATCATGACACAGAGCAAACAAATGTCTCACAATGTTTATTTATTCATCAACAGAAGAGAAATCGTTACATCGTGTCAAAGGTGCATCGGCTACGTTTGCACACAAGGAAGAGTTTTACAGGGATGTCTGTGATCATCCTGGAGATGCAAGTGTCCCAATCAGTGTGAGTCCTGGGCTTTGTTCATGAGCTCAACTGGAGACGGGAAGAAGCGTTTTTTGTGGCGTGAGGTCTTAGTCTTGATGCATTGCAGCTTCCATCCAGGGAAGGGAGTGAAACAAGCCCAGGGTGAAAGGGGTCGGTTGTCATGGAGGAGGTGGGGATGGACTCAATGATGGCAGTGTAGAAGTGCGCCAGCGTTGTCTTTGGCAGGTTGAACTTCTTCAGCTACCTCAGAAAGTAAACCCTCTGCTGAGCCTTCTTGGTGAGGTTCTGGGTTCTGGTGGAGCCCGAGAAGAGAAAGAACTCCACAGAGGTGACCAGGGAGGCTGGTTGAGGGAGGCTGGTTGGAGCCGCTGTAAACATCACTACACAGCTGAGCCAGGTGGGTTCCCCCTCAGCAGAGTAGTGATGAAGATGTTAGCCAGCGTCGCTCCGTCACGGAGAATAACAACAACGTGACCATGTCCCTCTTCAAATCGCAGCCTGATTTTGAACCGGGAGACGTAATTCCAAAGACACCGCAGTGTGCGCTGCAGCATGGCAACAATATCTCTCATCACTTTATTCATTGAATAAGTGATATCTTCTCCCAGAGGGCTGGATGAATGATCGAGAGTTCCAAAGTATGTGATCTTTCAAATGTTTTCAGGATCCCGCTGTAACTCCAAAAAAGATAGAGAAAATCTATCTGCTGCACTCAATATACTGTGCAGATATCCACAAAATCTTCGGTTACCGAAATCCTTCAGCCATTCGTCATGGACAAAAAGGTGCAGTGGGAGGAGTTACATTTCCAACCCGGTTTTTCCAACCCCAGAGACACAGACTGAACAGAGGATCATTTCAGTACGGAGCATGTTACCGTTCCTGACTTGAAGTGTACGGTGGATTAATCGGACATTTGGTCGAGTGAGCTTGTGTCTCTGCGTGAATCTACTCGTCCAAACGCTGGCATTGAAGGCCTTCGCCTCCATATTGGACCACTTTGTTGAATTCGGGAATTGCCCTGTTTACGGACCTGCCTTCATTAACAGCTGCTGCAGTCAGTTTCTACACTGAACTATGTGTACTTCCTGAGGTTTTTTTCAATGACAATGTATTGTTAATGTGGGAGTGTAGAGGGAAGAATAGTTCTCCTTTGTTTTAGTTTATTTCCTTGTTGGCTGAGTATTTGTGTCGTTGCAATATTTCTTTCTCTGTCGTGCCACAACCCGCAGATATCTGTGAAGTACAGCACTACATCTGACTATTAATAACATAAATCATGATTCAAATCATCTCGGTCCAAAGACACGGAGGTGTATTTTCCAAACTGCTGCGCACCTTCACAGGTATGTACGGGGTGTGACATGACGTAGAGAGAGAAAGATTGCAGCGTTTCGAGTACATTACTTCAGCCACCTCGAGGAGGGTTGGGAGGCAGCAGTCCTACTTCACGTTGGTGTGTTAATAGCCTAGTTTGAGCCGCTGAAGTGCAGTGAGAGGGGTTAAATTACCAACCAGGTTGTTCCAACCCCAGAGAAACAGACAGAGGATCATTTCAGTACGGAGCATGTTACCGTTCCTGACGTGAAGTGTACGGTGGATTCATCGGACATGAAGCGTCTGCTTTGACTCACTGTATCTGTGCTGTAGTGTTGCTGTCTACGTTTGGTGGTGAATCTTGGTCTGAAGACGCCGAGGTGGATTGTGTACTACTGAATGGAGCTCTTCGGTCCGGGACAATTTCAGAGAGACACCATGTCTACTGAAACACAGAACACTTGAACCTCCATTCAGAGTTTGTTGATCGAAATGTGATTATTAACTGTTTTATTAAGTATTGTTTGGCTGATACAAATTCTTATGTCGATGTCAAGATCTCACAATGTCGTACCGACTTTCTTTCATCATGACTGCATAAAAACATTAAAATGACATCATACCCACAATGATGCCTCTGTCGATGTGTTGTGCCACATTAATGATTAACATGCAGAACCACACAATGTACTCTTGTCCAGCTTCATTGTGTGGTAGTTTGTGTGTAGTGAAAGAATGGTGATTGATTATTAGTTGTTGTCCGTATTCAAGCGGAATAAAAACACCGGCAACAGAGTAAAAACCGCCAGTTGGGAGGCGGACGGGGGAGAGGGAGCCTGGCAGCCCGGTGCCAGGACTAAAAGAGGGGGACAGAGGCAAGAAGACCTGGCAACCCGGTGCTAGGAATCCGCCCGGTGGGAAGAGTATGCGAAGTAGGAAAGCGGCATTAGGGGACAGAGGAAAGGGAACCTGGCAACCCGGTGCCAGGACTTAAAGAGGGGGACGGGGCCAGAAGACCTGGCAGCCCGGTGCCAGGAATCGCCTGGTGGGCAGAGTATGCGTAGTAGGAAAGCGGCATTAGGGGACAGAGGGAAGGGAACCTGGCAACCCGGTGCCCAGACTTAAAGAAGGGGACGGAGGAGAGGGAACCTGGCAACCCGGTGCCAGGACTTACCTGGTGCCTGACGTGACTTTGGGAAGGTTTGGAGGAGTTGGCACGGTGTGCTTTGTTGCGTAGACTCTCTTTTCCCTTTCTTCTCTCGTTCCTTGTGGTGGTGGAGGGGGACGCTGTGAACCTGGCAACCTGGAACGTCAAGGCCGGCGGGGCGGGGCTTGGTGGTGCGTGATTGCGTCACTGACGGCGCGCCCGTGTGTTGTTGCTGGAAAGTCCGTCGCTGCGTGGCGAGGTGTCATGGCGGCTGCGAGGAGTTGGAGCAGTGTCGCTTTCTTGTCGCGCCACTTGTGGGGGATCCCCCTCTCCTGCAGCTCCGTTAACAGGCGTGCTACGGTCCAGGCGGCGATCCTGGGCGGGTCGGTTCCACTGGGAGATGCGGTCAGGGCACGAGCGCCGTGGCGGTGGCTTTGAGTGCGGCATACTGGGAGGCTGGAGTCGCCGGAAGCCGGGCTGTCGGAGGTTTGTCCCCGAGCGCTGCGTCCGGAGCGAGCGGAGGAGGAAGGGGGAGACTTCCGCGTCCGTTGCCCGCGTTCGGGGGCAGCGGTACGCCGTCTGCTACGGAGGCGTGCCGGGGTGGGACTTGGTTCGCTGGAAGATGACGGTCGGTCTGGGTCCCCGTACTGGCAGATTGCCCGGAGGGAGGGATTCCGGTCGATGGATGTGGCTGGTCGGCGGGTTCGGCTGCGTTGGGCCGCTGGGGCGCTCTCGGAGGCGATCGGTGGCGTCTGGAAGCCCTGCCTCGGTGGAGTGCTGCCCCGGGCTGTGCGGGTGGCGGCTGGGGAGGCGAACGGTTCATCGTCATCGGGAGGCCCGGTTAGTAGCAGGTCCATGCTGGCGAGGTAAGGGGTTTATTTTCATTTTCTGTTCGTTGTTTTGCGGTGCTGCGGGGCGTTCTTGCGGTTTGGTGCGAAAGGCGTAGCAGGCTGAGCTATGGTGGCCGTGGGTATTTGTAGGGTGTGGCCGGAAGTGGCCCCGTGGAGGTGTGGCCCTGCTCCTGAAATTCAGCTAAGGTTTATCTCCAATAAAATAAGGACACAAAGTAAAGAAAGAATTCACAATGTTTTTTTATTCAGTAAGAGTAAAGAAAGCGCCGGTCGTAGTCGGAAAGGTGCGTCGCTGCAGAAATGGCGTTTTAGTGGCTTTGGGGAGAACTTTGACTTCCGCCATGCGCTCCTTTAACGACGAGGTGGTGAAATCATCTCTTCAGTGTCTGTGGTCGACAGCACAGAGACTTGAAGTCTACGGCTCCTTCATTCAGCATGAAGCGTGTACAGTCGCGTTGTTGCAGAATGCGTGATGGTAAATTTTGGTCTGTCGACACGCAGGTGCTTTCCGCAGGTGACACGACGGAGAGAGAAACATCGCAACGATTCGAGGAAATGACATCAGCCAGCGGGAGTCCTACTTAACGTGGGTGAGCAAATAACCTCGTTCGATATGCGGAAGCACGCGTGTACACGCTCTACTCAGCTAAGTCAGGCGCGCTCACTGTCAGCAGAGTATTGACGTAGATCGTAGCCAGCCTTTCTCTGTCACGGAGAAGCACAACGACGAGACCGTCTCGCTCTTCAAATTGCAGCCTGATTTTCAGTCGAGAAACATGAGCACGAAGAAGTTGCATTGTGTGCTGGAGCACAACAACGATAGCTCTCTTCACTCCATCCATACTGTAGCGTATGCGTATTCGCCGGATGATTGATCGGAGTTCAAATATCTGTGATCTTTCTATTGCATTCAGGACCTCTCTGTAGCTCTGCCAAAGATGATCTGACTGTGGCACTGAGTTTTGTGCGCAGATTGTCATGTGACTGGAATAGTCCAGCCAATCGTCATGGAGATGGGAGGTGCAGAGGGAGGGGTTACACTTTGCAGCCAGACTGAGACATCCACGGCATCGCACTTTATCGCCTGGAGCAACCGTTCATTCACATCAAGCCTCTCCTTTTACGCACCATGTATCCGTACGGTCTGGCCCACCATCATGGAGATGGGAGCTGCAATGGTAGAGGTTAAACTCTAAATGACGCCAAACCCACAATAAGAGTGAACAAGAATAAAAACATCGGCAACAGAGTAAAAAGCTGCAGTGACAGAAACCTCTCTTCCTTCAGCTTCTCCAGAATATGAATGTATGTGAGACTTTGTGTGCTCTCTATCTCAAGGCTGCACCACAGTGATGAGTTATTAGCTGCTTGTACTAACTTGCAGACTGGGGCTGTCAGTCTCAAGACAAACAGCATGAGAGTTGGGAGGAGTGCTTGTTGAGGAGCGTGTCTGAAGAGAGGTCGGCCAACAGAGAGTTAACTCTTGATGAGCAATAATGTGTACAGTCCACCGCTGTGTCTTCAGACCAAGATTTACCACCACACATTGACAGCTACCGCTCTACAAGTGATCCGTGCAATAATTCACAGCAATCGGGCATCTTAGTGTTTGGGTTTTGCGCCGTCCGTTGCGTTCCTATTCGTCAGTGTGAACTCCATGTTTGACTTTTTAGTTTGAGTCAAGATGATTCACGCAAAAAAAGATTCCGTCGAAAAATAATCCACTATTTTGAGCTTTGTTGTCTGCACCACATGCACAGGTGTTTGCTGTGCAGTACAGGAACAATGCTGACCTGTGTTAATTTAAACGATGACTAAAATAAGGACGCAAAGTAAAGAAAGAATTCACAATGTTTTTTTATTCAGTAAGAGTAAAGAAAGCGCCGGTCGTAGTCAGAAAGGTGCGTCGCTGCAGAAATGGCGTTTTAGTGGCTTTGGGGAGAACTTTGACTTCCGCCATGCGCTCCTTTAACGACGAGGTGGTGAAATCATCTCTTCAGTGTCTGTGGTCGACAGCACAGAGACTTGAAGTCTACGGCTCCTTCATTCAGCATGAAGCGTGTACAGTCGCGTTGTTGCAGAATGCGTGATGGTAAATTTTGGTCTGTCGACACGCAGGTGCTTTCCGCAGGTGCTTTCCGCAGGTGACACGACGGAGAGAGAAACATCGCAACGATTCGAGGAAATTACATCAGCCAGCGGGAGTCCTACTTAACGTGGGTGAGCAAATAACCTCGTTCGATATGCGGAAGCACGCGTGTACACGCTCTACTCAGCTAAGTCAGGCGCGCTCACTGTCAGCAGAGTATTGACGTAGATCGTAGCCAGCCTTTCTCTGTCACGGAGAAGCACAACGACGAGACCGTCTCGCTCTTCAAATTGCAGCCTGATTTTCAGTCGAGAAGCATGAGCACGAAGAAGTTGCATTGTGTGCTGGAGCACAACAACGATAGCTCTCTTCACTCCATCCATACTGTAGCGTATGCGTATTCGCCGGATGATTGATCGGAGTTCAAATATCTGTGATCTTTCTATTGCATTCAGGACCTCTCTGTAGCTCTGCCAAAGATGATCTGACTGTGGCACTGAGTTTTGTGCGCAGATTGTCATGTGACTGGAATAGTCCAGCCAATCGTCATGGAGATGGGAGGTGCAGAGGGAGGGGTTACACTTTGCAGCCAGACTGAGACATCCACGGCATCGCACTTTATCGCCTGGAGCAACCGTTCATTCACATCAAGCCTCTCCTTTTACACACCATGTATCCGTACGGTCTGGCCCACCATCATGGAGATGGGAGCTGCAATGGTAGAGGTTAAACTCTAAATGACGCCAAACCCACAATAAGAGTGAACAAGAATAAAAACACCGGCAACAGAGTAAAAAGCTGCAGTGACAGAAACCTCTCTTCCTTCAGCTTCTCCAGAATATGAATGTATGTGAGACTTTGTGTGCTCTCTATCTCAAGGCTGCACCACAGTGATGAGTTATTAGCTGCTTGTACTAACTTGCAGACTGGGGCTGTCAGTCTCAAGACAAACAGCATGAGAGTTGGGAGGAGTGCTTGTTGAGGAGCGTGTCTGAAGAGAGGTCGGCCAACAGAGAGTTAACTCTTGATGAGCAATAATGTGTACAGTCCACCGCTGTGTCTTCAGACCAAGATTTACCACCACACATTGACAGCTACCGCTCTACAAGTGATCCGTGCAATAATTCACAGCAATCGGGCATCTTAGTGTCTGGGTTTTGCGCCGTCCGTTGCGTTCCTATTCGTCAGTGTGAACTCCATGTTTGACTTTTTAGTTTGAGTCAAGATGATTCACGCAAAAAAAGATTCCGTCGAAAAATAATCCACTATTTTGAGCTTTGTTGTCTGCACCACATTCACAGGTGTTTGCTGTGCAGTACAGGAACAATGCTGACCTGTGTTAATTTAAACGATGACTAAAATAAGGACGCAAAGTAAAGAAAGAATTCACAATGTTTTTTTATTCAGTAAGAGTAAAGAAAGCGCCGGTCGTAGTCGGAAAGGTGCGTCGCTGCAGAAATGGCGTTTTAGTGGCTTTGGGGAGAACTTTGACTTCCGCCATGCGCTCCTTTAACGACGAGGTGGTGAAATCATCTCTTCAGTGTCTGTGGTCGACAGCACAGAGACTTGAAGTCTACGGCTCCTTCATTCAGCATGAAGCGTGTACAGTCGCGTTGTTGCAGAATGCGTGATGGTAAATTTTGGTCTGTCGACACGCAGGTGCTTTCCGCAGGTGCTTTCCGCAGGTGACACGACGGAGAGAGACACATCGCAACGATTCGAGGAAATTACATCAGCCAGCGGGAGTCCTACTTAACGTGGGTGAGCAAATAACCTCGTTCGATATGCGGAAGCACGCGTGTACACGCTCTACTCAGCTAAGTCAGGCGCGCTCACTGTCAGCAGAGTATTGACGTAGATCGTAGCCAGCCTTTCTCTGTCACGGAGAAGCACAACGACGAGACCGTCTCGCTCTTCAAATTGCAGCCTGATTTTCAGTCGAGAAACATGAGCACGAAGAAGTTGCATTGTGTGCTGGAGCACAACAACGATAGCTCTCTTCACTCCATCCATACTGTAGCGTATGCGTATTCGCCGGATGATTGATCGGAGTTCAAATATCTGTGATCTTTCTATTGCATTCAGGACCTCTCTGTAGCTCTGCCAAAGATGATCTGACTGTGGCACTGAGTTTTGTGCGCAGATTGTCATGTGACTGGAATAGTCCAGCCAATCGTCATGGAGATGGGAGGTGCAGAGGGAGGGGTTACACTTTGCAGCCAGACTGAGACATCCACGGCATCGCACTTTATCGCCTGGAGCAACCGTTCATTCACATCAAGCCTCTCCTTTTACGCACCATGTATCCGTACGGTCTGGCCCACCATCATGGAGATGGGAGCTGCAATGGTAGAGGTTAAACTCTAAATGACGCCAAACCCACAATAAGAGTGAACAAGAATAAAAACACCGGCAACAGAGTAAAAAGCTGCAGTGACAGAAACCTCTCTTCCTTCAGCTTCTCCAGAATATGAATGTATGTGAGACTTTGTGTGCTCTCTATCTCAAGGCTGCACCACAGTGATGAGTTATTAGCTGCTTGTACTAACTTGCAGACTGGGGCTGTCAGTCTCAAGACAAACAGCATGAGAGTTGGGAGGAGTGCTTGTTGAGGAGCGTGTCTGAAGAGAGGTCGGCCAACAGAGAGTTAACTCTTGATGAGCAATAATGTGTACAGTCCACCGCTGTGTCTTCAGACCAAGATTTACCACCAAACATTGACAGCTACCGCTCTACAAGTGATCCGTGCAATAATTCACAGCAATCGGGCATCTTAGTGTCTGGGTTTTGCGCCGTCCGTTGCGTTCCTATTCGTCAGTGTGAAGTCCATGTTTGACTTTTTAGTTTGAGTCAATATGATTGACACAAAAAAAGATTCTGGCTTCATCACTCGACCCCTTCTGCTTCCTAAACTATCATTCCATTATGCAAAAAAAACGTATCCTGTTTTTGGTGTGGTCCTTGTTAGTGAAACTTTTTTTGTGGCGTGAGGTCTTAGTCTCTGAACAAAACAAGCGTCTGGCTGATCGCCGCCGCACACCCGCCCCCACCTATCTTCCCGGCCAACAGGTCTGGCTTTCCACCAAGGACATACCCCTACGCACTGAATCCAAGAAGCTCTCTCCCAGATTCATTGTCCCGTTCCCCATCGTCTCCGTTATCAACCTGGTCACGGTCAAGCTCAAGCTCCCGCAATCCATGAGGATCCACCCTGTTTTCCATGTGTCTCTTCTCAAACCCGTTCACTCCAGTCCTCTGAACCCTCCGGCCGAACCCCCTCCACCCCCCCGACTCATTGATGGCGGTCCGGTTCACACAGTCGACCGTCTCCTGGATGTCCGCCAACGAGGTAGGGGTTACCAGTACCTCGTTGATTGGGTGGGGTATGGTGTGGAGGAACGATGCTGGGTTCCTCGCTCCTGGATTATGGATCCAGAGCTACTCCGCACATACCATCGCCTGCACACCGATAAGCCTGGCGGTTCGCCGGGAGGCTCCCGTTGAGGGGGGGGTACTGTGAGGATTTATGTCTAACTCTGCTGTATTTCCCTCAGTAGTGTCCTCCTACGAGTCCCGCCCACTGCCGCGCCTCTCTCTGTAGGCACAGCTGTGCCTCATCTCCTGTGATCACCTCCAGCTGACATAAATACTCCTGTCACTCTCATCCCAGTTGTCAGTCCGTCCGTTTACCAACCTGGTTTCCCGTCCCGTGAGTTGTCCGTTTTTTCACTCTGTGAGATTCCTTTTCTAACAATCCGTTTTTGTGTTCAACTTACCTGCCATCCAGTGTCGAGCCTCGGGTTTTCACCTGCACGAAGAGGCCTTCCAGTTAGTTCCTCGGAGATCAACTGTGTGTCTTGGCGTTCCTGCGTCGAGCCTCTACTACAGCCTCCAGGACCATCAGCCTCGGCTCCCCCCAAGGCTGCGTTCTTCCCCTCTGCTCTTCTCCCTGTACACCAACAGCTGCACCTCCAGTCACCAGTCCGTTTAGCTCCTGAAGTTCGCGGATGACACCACCCTCATTGGACTCATCTCTGGTGGGGATGAGTCCGCCTACAGGTGGGAGACTGACCATCTGGTGACCTGGTGCGGTCTGAACAACCTAGAGCTCAACGCTCTAAAGACAGTGGAGATGGTTGTGGATTTCACAAAGAACGTAGCCCCACCAGCCCCTATCACCCTGTGTGACTCCCCCGTCGACGTGGTGGACTCCTTCCGCTTCCTGGGCTCCATCATATCCCAGGACCTCAAGTGGGAGCTCAACATCAGCTCCATCATGAAGAAGGCTCAGCAGAGGATGTACTTCCTGAGGCAGCTGAAGAAATTCAACCTGCCAAAGACAATGATGGTGCATTTCTACACAGCCATCATTGAGTCCATCCTCTGCTCCTCCATCACGGTCTGGTACGCTGCAGCCACAGCCAAGGACATGGGAAGGCTGCAGCGCATCATTCGCTCTGCTGAGAGGGTGATTGGCTGCAATCTGCCATCCCTCCAGGACTTGTTCACTTTAAGAACCCTGAGGCGAGCAAGAAGGATTGTAGCCGACCCCTCTCACCCTGCACATGAATTGTTCGTGCCCCTTCCATCTGGTAGGAGGCTGAGGTCCATCAGGACCAAGACCTCATGACACATGAACAGTTTCTTCCCGTCGGCAGTCGGGCTCATTAACAGAGCCCGGGACCCCCACTGACTCTGTCATCCACAGGACAAATTCCCACCGGTCACTCCCCCGCACATCCCTTCTATTACACTCGACACTTTCACACTACACTTACATCTCACTGGTTTATAGTCCTGTTACCTGTTCGTTTGTGCACTTTACTTTATTTTATATTTTACTTTATCTTAAATGTTCTGTAAATTTAATTTGTTTCTACTTTGCACTGTTGATTGTTGTTGATTGTTGTTCAATGTTACGCACCTCCAGTCATGTCAAATTCCTTGTATGTTCAACATACAATGGCAATACACGGTTCTGATACTCGCACACTGGGAGCCTAAAAAGAGTTTGACCCTGTCTTGAGGAACAGTTCTGGAATTTAGAGCGGATTCGATCAGTGTCACTTGAATAAAACAACTAAATCTTACAGCCCAAAGTCTGATCACATTTTGGGATATCTTTAAAGGTCACTGCCAGCTGATCAGTCTTATTCTGAATCTTTTTGGCAGCTTCCCCTTCAGTGAAATTGGGAAAATGCAGCAGATGAGCACAACAGATGGGGAAACACAGTTAATTATCAGTGTTTGGTGCGGAAAGCACTTCTTCGTAATGATTCTACTGGTTGAAATCAACTGAAGCATAATTTAGCCTTGCTCTTTCTTAAACTGCAGGCAGTCTTGCACATATCTGACATGGCAGTACAAGAGTTAATCCAACAATTTAATCAGATTGTTCTTCTCACAGAGCCCCTTTTGCGTAATGCCATAAAGCAAATTCTCAATGAACATGGTGTCAGTGACGATTCAGTTGTGAGAGAGATTGTGAATGCTGTTGTTGGGATCTAAAGGAGCGTGTTTGGGTTATCAGCATTTAAGAAACTGAATTCTTGACATCAATAGAATTATTGATGTATGTAACAATTATTAATGATTATTAATATAAACGGGGCACCACCCTGCGAACAGGGACCAATAACCAAACGATAAAACTAAGTCTCATAATTAGTAGTCACTCATAATGTCAATAGTCTGCGTATGACTATACATTCAGTGACAGTGAAGGTTTTTAAGTTCGAGCACAGGCTACTACATACAGTCTTATCAAATACATATGCACAAGTAATCACAGACGACTGCTCCTGAAAGTATAACAGAGTTTATTGAATCAAAATAATAAATGATCAAATCAATTAATATTGCAACCAACAAACGTTATCATACAATTTTATATGCCTAAACTAAAGAATGAATAAAATGGATGAGGGTGTATGTCTGTGTGTGTATGTGTGTGTGTGGGTCTGTGGGTGAACCGGAAGGAGTCTTACAGCTACGCTAAAGACTACAAAGATGGCGGCGTCGAGTGACGCTGGCCAAAGGGGAGGGGCCTTAAGAACTACAGCTAAAAACTACAAAGGTGGCGGAGTCGAGTGACGCGGACCAAAATGGCAGTTAGGCTGCTGTATGTAATCACGTGTGCCTGGGCAGGACGTGATGTGAGGCGCTCGTTTGAACGAGGTTCCCCAGGGGTAGAACTAGGAGCTATGTGTATGTGTGTTTCGTGAAAGGAGGAAAGAGAAAAAAGGAGCGAGAACTCGAAGTGAATCACGCTTCGGCGTGCGATGTGGTAGGGAGCCTGAGTTGCTGGTTCTATCATGCATAAATATACCGCTGTCGTCTTTGAACTGCCGGTAACTTATGCTAAGCCACGCACCTCAGCTCACTCACCGAGTCGAGTTAATGAAAAGAGAACTTCCACACGGAGTGGAAGACAATGAATGAAAATAATCCCAAAGAAACAGTCATAGCAGTTAATACACGAATACAGCGGCGCTTCTCTGCGCCGTAATGATTGCGTAATACCTCAATATCACGCGACAGTAAGTTAAACACACAAAAACACGGGAATATCAACATATAAATGAATGGCCTGAATTAAACTTAAGTTAATTTAAGCTAAGCTATGCCCAAATGCCAAGAATCTTACTTGTTGATGCTTCGTTGCAACGTGGAAGTGTTCGTGGCAAATTTGTCCTTTTTCTTCGCGAGAAAAGGGGGGGGGGGGCAGGCTGCTTGCAGCGCGGCTGGTAGCGGGCGCTGTGTGTCGCACGGCGTTTGCTGGTGCGGCTTCGGTCCGTTGGCGTGGCTCTGGAGCAAACGCAGGTCCGGTCTGTACTCGCTGCAGGGAGAACAAGTAACTTCGGATGAGACGACGTGTCTGCGCGTCTTGCCGGGAATCCTCGGTCACGAGAGGAGCGAGGCTTCGTCGGGCTCCTCTGTGCCGGTTTGTGCACAAAATAAAAAGAAAAGCGGAGAACGGATCGCTGATGCGGGTTCGTCTCGCGGGCTGGTGGAGCCGTACTCAAAGTGGAACACTGTCGTTTCGTCCAGCGAAATGGCGTGTGACCTGTCAGGGTTTGAGGGTTTGAGGGCCATTGTTTCCTCGTGGCCTCGTGCGTGCTGGAGGGGGGAGGAGAGGCCGAGGTGTCTTCATGCGTCCAGGACGAAGGTCCGGGTGAAGAGCGGTTGCGTGCTCCCTAACTCAACCGAGGTCGATTGGAAAAGCTGGTTCTTCTGTGGCCTGGACGGGGGTGTCCGAGCGAAGAGCCTTGTGTGCCTCCTGTTAACCCCGGAGGGAGAGTTGGAAAAAGCTTTGAGTTGGGGGAAGCAGATAGTTTTATAGAACAGTGGTCGAACCACAGGGGTCCTGGGGTCTCTTGGCCTTCGGCCAATGAGATTGCCGCGGTTACCATGGTTATTTGGGGGGGGGGGAATTCACACCTGAGTGTGAAATTCCTTTGCTCTCCTCAACTACAAATCAGGATGAAACCTTTGCTTGAAACAGTGAAGGCCTGGTTCTCTTTGTCCACAGCACATGTTTAAGCCATAGGCCAGAGCCCAACACTGTCAAAGAGAATAACCTGTTCTTGCAGATGACTGATGTTGGCAAGTCACTCTCTACGGCCAGTAAAATAACATCATATTTTCAGAAGGAATTTCCAATGGTCATGCCAGTTGAATACAGGCTTGACAAAGAATCGCAGTCACTGACTTACGTGCCAATTCTGGAAATGCTACAAAAACTGTTAAACAAGGCTGATGTCCTCGATAAAAGTCTCACTCTTGATGACAGAGTTGATGGATTTAACACTTACAGAGATGGCACTCTCTATCAGGAAAATGATTTTTTTAAGACTGAGACCTTAAGGATTGTGCTAGGCCTTTACATCGATGATTTTGAGATTGCGAATCCCTTGGGCACTTCAAGAAAGAAACACAAACTATGTGGGGTTTATTTGGTTCTTGCCAATCTCCCCTCAAAACATCGCTCCTCTCTTCACTCTATTCAGCTAGCAATACTATGCAAAGCAAGTGCAGTCAAACAGTATGGCCATGCAGATGTCCTCGACCCACTTCTTCAAGACCTTGTTACTCTTGAAAAACACGGAGTCTATGTTGAGCAGTTAGGCGAGTTGTTGGGGTCTGACCATATGGCTTCAACATGTGCGGTGGACAAAGAGAATCAGGCCTTCCCTTTTTCAAGCAAAGGTTTCATCCTGATTTGTAGTTTTATGAGAGCAAACCTCCTCTGAAGGAATTTCACACTAGGGTGTGAATTCCCCCCCCCAAAAAACTATGGTTCCTGAAGTCACCTGAATGCACCGCTGCAATGTCATTGGCCGAAGGCCAAGAGACCCCAGGACCCCTGTGGTTCAACCACTGTCCAACAAAACTGCCTGCAGATCACACCTCCTTGCTTTTTCCACCAATCCCTCCGGGATAGAAGGAGGCACGGAAACGCTCTCTTCGCCCTGGGACCCGTCCTTGGACATATGAAGACACACCAGCCTCCTACCTCCAGCACGACGCTGGCAACCGAAGGCCACGAGGGAGCCGAAACCCTCAAACCCTCAAACCCTCATCAAACCCTGTCAGGTCACAAGCCATTTCGCTGGTCGAAACGACAGTGTTCCACGCTGAATAAAGGCCCACTCAGCCCGCGATAACGAATCCGCTTCAGCGATCCGTTCTCCGCGTTTTGCTTTTCTTTTTCTTTTTGTGCACACAACCCGGCGAAGGAGCACGACGAAGCCTCCCTCCTTCTCCGACGATTACCGGAAAGACGGACGGACCACGCCGTCTTAGCCGAAGTTAAACTGTCCTCCCTGCAGCGAGAATAGATCACGTCTGCGTTTCGCTCCAGAGCGAGTTCACGCCACGACGGCCCGACGCCAGCTGCAAAGCCGCGCCGACCAGCAAGCTCCCCCTGCTCCCCCTGCCTGACGAGGAAAAAGGACAACTTCCCCACGAACACTTCAACGTTGCAACGAAGCATCGACAACTAAGGTTCATGGTATCTGGGCATAGCTTATCTTAAATTAACGTAAATTTAATTCAGGTCATTCATTTATATGTTGATATTCCCGTGTTTTTGTGTGTTTAAGTTACTGTCGCGTGATATCGAGGTATTGCGCAACTCCTCGCGGACCAGAGAAGCTCCGCTGTATTTGTGTATTAACTGCTATGACTGTTTATTTGGGGATTATTTTCATTCATTGTATTCCACTTCGTGTGGTATTTTCTCTTCATTAAATCAGCTCTGTGAGTGAAGTGTGGAATCTCGGCTATCGTACATAACTGCCGGCAGTTCTACCGACAACGGCACTTTGTGTACGATACGGCCAGCGATCCCCATTCTCACTACAACGCGGACCGCACGCAGAAGTTTGATTCATGACCCCCACCTTTGCTCTCTTTCTTGCCTCTCCCCTAACACACACAGCTCCTATCTCTGCCCCTGGGGGAAACCCCGTTTAAACGATCGCCTCACAACACACGTGTGCATCGGCACACGTGATTACATACAGCAGTCTCACCGCCATTTTGTCCGAGTCACTCGACTCCGCCATCTGGTGGTAGTTTAGCTGTAGTATCTTAAGGCCCCTCCCCTTTTGGTCCGCGTCACTCAACGCCGCAATCTTTGTAGTCTTTAGCGGTAGCTGTAAGACCCCCCTTCCTTTTCACCCACAGACCCACACACACACACACACACATACACACACACACTGATATACACCCTCACCCATTTTATTCTTTTCTTTAGGTATTAGGCATATAAAATTGTATGATACCGTTTGTTGGTTGCAATATTAATTGATTTGATCATTTACTATTTTGATTTAATAAACTCTGTTATACTTTAAGGAGCAGTCGTCTCTGATTACTTGTGCATGTGTATGTAATAAAACTGTATGTAGTAGCCTGTGCTCGAACTTAAAAACCTTCACTGTCACTGAATGTATAGTCATACGCAGACTATTGACATTATGAGTGACTACTAATTATGAGACTTAGTTTTATCGTTTGGTTATTGGTCCCTGTTCGCAGGGTGGTGCCCCGTTGTTATTAATAATCATTAATAATTGTTACATACATTAATAATTCTATTGATGTCAAGAATTCAATTTCTTAAATGCTGATAACCCAAACACGCTCCTTTACGTTCCCAACAAGTGTGTAAAAGGAACTGTGCTCTATGTGTCCGCTGATAACCTAGGTGCTTATTCTTTGGCTGGTTTCCAGGAGTGCTTCACTCCTGTCCAGCATCCTTGTCGATTCTGCATGGCAAATAAGAGTGACATTCAGCAGAAAGAGGTCCAGTCAGGAGCATTTGAACGCAGAACCAAACAGAATCATGACAGGCAAGTTTCTGAAGTTCTACAGGATCCAAATTTGGTGAAAGAGTATGGTGTGAAACGTCCTTGTGTTTTAACAGAGAAGTTGGAACATTTCCACACGGTCACTGGGTTTCCACCAGACATAAGGTCAGGTAAATTAAAATTGTTTACGTTCAAGTTTTTAGTTGTAATGTATTTTCATTTATTGTCATGTATCTTTTATGTCACAGAATTGACTTTACTGTCATACTACTGAAAAAGCAGTCCCAAAAAATTTGATTTTGTGAATTGATCATTGCAAATCCCAGTGTGTCTAATCAAACTAATAAATCATCAAATCACGCTGGCCTCCAAGGACTGAATACACGTTTCTACCACTGCTGCTGTATGTGATTGGTTCAAACTAGTACTCAGGAGAATTACCTACTATTCTTTGTAAAGAACCATATGTCACCTGGCATGCATTATCTAATTTTGAAACAACAATTGCAGTAATTTATGTTCAATCTGGAAGCCATTGCAACACTAGTTTTCTGCCCAGTGTGACGTATTTTGTTGTTGTTTTTTTGATGTCGGTCCAATATGACTAAATCTTAATTGTCCTACTCTTTCCTTTAGATTTTGACAGAATTCTGTCGCTTATCAAGCAAAAACCTGCAAGCAGAATTCTTCAAAGAACTTGATGAATACACTCCTCGCTTCCTTGAGATTTTCAAGTCCAAGGGGGGAAGTGTCGGCCAGAAACTTACGGAATATCTGCAACAAGTCACACCAGGGGTAGGTTTCTCAAGCAAAGTAAAAAAATGTATGTGGTGACCAAAGTAGTGCCATCACATTGTGTCTGCAGAGCTGTCAATTGATTGTCCTTGAATACTCAGGAATTTTGTTTGAAATGATTTTTACAGAGTACAGATGTTACTGGGAGACGAACAGCAGTCCTCCGTGGCCTTCCTGTCATCCTTGGAGATGAGAACACAGACTTCTTCAAGACATGCTTTGTAAGTAGACTTTGTCAAATTGATTTAATTCTACACCACAGGATGCTCAATCTATCTAATGCATTCCTTCTGTTCATTTTTTGGTATTACTTACTTCTCTTCCACTCATCCTGAATTAGTGCTGCTATACTTAAATTTTTTATGCACTGATCACCTATGCCTAATTAGGACCCTTTTAGTAGTATCTACCGTCTTTCCAGTTGGGTCCAATTGTAGCTGAGTCATAACATAACCCAACAAATGCCTTCAAGAACCAAAAAAAGAACAACAAATTTCATTTGAATTTCACACCCAAACAGGTATCTGTACACCTCCACTTGTCTGTATGATAGTAGAGGGGTTCTACTAATATCTCATATTACCAAAAAAGGTATGAAATGGGGTTAAACACAATGTTCTGAACTATCCCTAGTAACATCATCAACATTTCTTTGTCGCTTATGCTCTTGGGCAATGTGCTTGCTATACTGCCACAGGAGGCTCAGGAGTACACCGCCAATGTGTGACAGCTACAAGCGGTAGGTCGCTTACCTGTTCAGCCTCCTGTGGTAGTAGCGAGCACATTGCCCAGAAGCAGCAGTGACAATATTTGGATGTTGTCCACAATGTGGATTAAAATCACTTTTACGTGTCATTTTGGAGTCAGATATTCAGAGCTACTTATTTGGGTGAATATAATGTGGAGAGGCTATAGTATATGGAAGAGTGGGATGTAGCAGCGGTAGCTACATCAAGGGATAAGCCTTGCCAACTGGTGACAACAGCAGCTGCCCTGGCAGAGAAAGTAATTATTTGTCCAACCTAATTTCTTACCAAGACCCGCCTTATGTAGCTGGTTGAGGCAAAGACGATTGGTTTAGGTTAGACATTGACAAAGGTCGGGTTTGCCGGGTTTGGCAGATCAGGTTCATTGCATGGGAGACGGGTAGACTGGTATATGTTAAACTTGTGATGCCCTCTAGTGACGCAAATCTGTAATATGGGTGTGAGCAGTTAAGAAGGGAAGTAACACTGGCGTGAAAATTTAACAGAGACATGCCTAGGTCAGAATATGGTCGTGTTTAACCACGTATTAAATTTAATTTGGTCATAGAAGTTATAAATAGTATTTGAGTTTTGGATTGGGTGAAGCTGTGACTTGACCCTATGGAAAGACGGCAGATGCCACCAAAGGGTCCTGGTCAGGGCTAACTACCTGACATTTCTATTTTACTTAGTGTTGTGGAGCTACCTCATCAACCCATTGTTCTCAGGCCCATCTACATTCTGTTGTATTCCATTTTTTTGCTTTAATTCCATTTAAAATATCATACTTATATGTAAAAACCAGCCCTTTTGGAAATCCATATTATTTAACATTAGCTTTTGCAACCATTCAGTGAATCAAATGATCAACCAATAAATGGAGTATTAACTCTGCAGGATATTATTGTTGGGATCTAAAGGAGCGTGTTTGGGTTATCAGCATTTAAGAAACTGAATTCTTGACATCAATAGAATTATTGATGTATGTAACAATTATTAATGATTATTAATATAAACGGGGCACCACCCTGCGAACAGGGACCAATAACCAAACGATAAAACTAAGTCTCATAATTAGTAGTCACTCATAATGTCAATAGTCTGCGTATGACTACACATTCAGTGACAGTGAAGGTTTTTAAGTTCGAGCACCGGCTACTACATACAGTCTTATCAAATACATATGCACAAGTAATCACAGACGACTGCTCCTGAAAGTATAACAGAGTTTATTGAATCAAAATAATAAATGATCAAATCAATTAATATTGCAACCAACAAACGTTATCATACAATTTTATATGCCTAAACTAAAGAATGAATAAAGTGGATGAGGGTGTATGTCTGTGTGTGTGTGTGTGTGTGTGGGTCTGTGGGTGAAAAGGAGGGAGTCTTACAGCTACGCTAAAGACTACAAAGATGGCGGCGTCGAGTGACGCTGGCCAAAGGGGAGGGGCCTTAAGAACTACAGCTAAAAACTACAAAGATGGCGGAGTCGAGGGACCCGGACAAAATGGCAGTTAGGCTGCTGTATGTACTCACGTGTGCCTGGGCAGCACGTGATGTGAGGCGCTCGTTTGAACGAGGTTCCCCAGGAGTAGAACTAGGAGCTATGTGTATGTGCGTGTTTCGTGAAAGGAGGAACGAGAAAAAAGGTGGGGGCTCATGAATCAGACTTCTGCGTGCTGTCCGCGTTGTAGTGATAATGGGGGTGTCTGGCGTATCGTACATAACGTGCCGTTGTCGGTAGAACTGCCAGCAGTTATGTACAATAGCCGAGATTCCACACTTCACTCACAGAGCTGATTTAATGAGCAGAGAATACTACACGAAGTGTAGTAAAACCAATGAAAAGAAATCAAATAAATCCCAAGCAAACAGTCATAGTTGATACACGAATACAGCGGAGCTTCTCTGCTCCGTAATGATTGCGTAATACCTCAATATCACGCGACAGTCTTAAACACACAAAAAACACGGGAATATCAACATATAAATGAATGGCCTGAATTAAACTTAAGTTAATTTAAGCTAAGCTATGCCCAAATGCCAAGAATCTTACTTGTAGATGCTTCGTTGCAACGTTGAAGGGTTCGTGAGCAAAGTTGTCCTTTTTCTTCGAGAGGAAGGGGGGGGGGGGGGGTGCTTCTCAGCGCGGCGTTGAGCTGGCGCTGTTTCGGTCTGTCGTGGCGTGGCTCGGCTGGAGCAAACGCAGACGTGATCTGTCCTCGCGGCAGGGAGGGTGATCTAATTTCGGCTGACGGCGTGGTCCGTGCGTCTTACCGGGAATCGTCGGTGAAGGAGGGAGGCGTTGTCGTCTTTCCTTCGCCGGAATGTGTGCACCAAAAGAAAAAGAAACAAAAAGCGCTGAACTGATCGCTGAAGCAGATTCGTTATCGCGGGCTGTTTCATCCAGCGAAACGGCTTGTCAGGGTTTGAGTAGGGTTGAAGGGCCGTTGCTTCCTCGTGGCCTCGTGCGCTGGCGGGGCAAGCTGGACTCTCTGTGGCCTGGCCGGGGGGGGTCCGGGCGAAGAGAGCGCGGTGTGCTCCCTGTTCGACGGAGGTCGAAGGGAAAAAGCTGGTTCTTCTGTGGCCTGGACGGGGGTGTCCGAGCGAAGAGCCTTGTGTGCCTCCTGTTACCCCGGAGGGAGAGTTGGAAAAAGCTGGATTCTCTGTGGCCTGGACAGGGGGGGGGGGGTAATTCACACCTGAGTGTGAAATTTCACCCAGAGGAGGCTTGCTCTCATCAAACTACAAGTCAGGATGAGACCTTTGCTTGAAAAAGTGAAGGCCTGATTCCTTTGTCCACGGCACATGTTTAAGCCACATGGTCAGAGCCCAACATTATTTTACTTGATTATCTAATAATATCTGAATCTAGCTTCCTGTTAGTGGCTGTGTCTCTTCAATGGTCAGATTGGTTGATTTTGTGGAGCCTTGTTTTGCTGTAAGGCACAAATATATTCATTGTGTGTTCTACTATAGAAATGCAAAATTACATTTGACATGCAATTGTGGTTTTAATGCTGCTATTGTTGTTTGGACTGCGATGACCCTCCAGACATGTCCCACACCTCCATGGGGATCCTGACAGTGATTGCCGAAGACGGTGTGGCCTCTCCTCACTCGCTGCATCTGGAGTCTACAGCTACAGCAATCGTTTTGGAAAGAACAATGGTGATGGGTGACCTTGACAATCTTTCCGCATGCCATGTGTCTACTCTTCGGACTTATTTACGCCCTGAATCTGGAGTACCCACAACAACTCAGGTACACCTTTGAGTTTATTCAAAGAGTGCTTCTCTCACTTGGACCGAAATCCCTAAAACCTAAAATACAATCACTGAAAAATCTACTGATGTAAATGGCATACTGAGTCAGGCCTGAGACCTTTACCCTTCCATCTCCAATGGAAGTCTTTACTTGTGCGAAGAGGAAGAAACTCGCTGTGTTAGTGCTTATAAGCCAGGTCTCAGACACAGCGGGGGCATTTTCTTGGCCAATGGAGGGTTGATATCAGGTTTGGCCGGAGCCGGGAGGTGTGGTCAGGGATGGACAATGCTCTGACTCCAGAAACAACCGTGTTCTATTCTGAGTAAGGCCCCCTTATCCCGCTGGAACGAATCACTTCCGCGATCCGTTCTCCACTTTTTGTTTTTGTGTACACATTCCGGCAGGAAGACGTCTAATCCTCTCTTGACCGACGATTCCCGGGAGACGCACGGACCACGTCCCCTCAACCGAAGTTAAACTGTCCTCTCTGCAGCGAGTACAGATCGGACCTGCGTTTGCTCCAGAGCGAGCTACGCCACAACGGACCGAATCCGCGCCGGCTCAAACGCCGCGCTGAAAAGCAGCCCCCCCCCCTCCTCGAGGAACAAGCGATTCCTCCTCGGAGACTGACCCCTTGGCATCGAAGCTTCTCAAAAGTAAGAGTTCATGGCGTCTGGGCATAGCTTAGCATTAGCTTTGCATTAGCTTAATATAGCTTATTCATTTATGTGTTGTCATTCCCGAATCTTGTTGTGTTAAGTCACTGTCGCGTTATACTAAGGTATTACGCAATCACCACGGACAGAGAAGCTCCGTTGTATTGTGTATTAACTGCTATGACTATTTTGTTTGGGGATTATTTCGATTTATTTCATTTCGTTATGTTTTATTCTCTCTTCATGAAGTCGACTCTGTGAGTGGGCATAGACCGTGGCTATCACTGCATAAGCTGTCGTCAGTTCGACACAACGACATATGCAGACTTGTGCATGATCAGACCAGCTGGGCTCACCCTCCCTCCGACACTGCAGCAGAGTTTGACCCCCCCCCCCCCCCTTGTTCTCTTTCCTCTCCCTCTCTCTCTCCCGTAACACACACACATAGTCAGGGCCCCTGGGGAAACCCCTCGCCCTCGATTGTCCCGACACACGTGATTACATGTAGCCACATCTCCGCCATTTTGTCCGCCATCTTGGTTTGTAGTTTTCGGCTGTAGTTTTAAGGTTACACCCCCTCCTCTCACACACACAAACACACATACACACACACACACACACACACACATACATACTTACATACATACGTCCTCCTTTTTATTCAATTGACTTTAGGTAGTAGACATAAAATTGTGTGATAGTGTTTGTTGGTTGCAGTATTAATTGATCTGATCATTTATTATTTTGATTCAATAAACTCTGTTATACTTTAAGGAGCAGTCGTCTGTGATTACTTGTGCATATGTGTGTAATGAAAACTGTATGTAGTAGCCTGTGCTCGAACTTAAAACCTTCACTGTCACTGAATGTGTAGTCATACGCAGACTATTGACATTATGAGTGACTACTAATTATGAGACTTAGTTTTATCGTTTGGTTATTGGTCCCTGTTCGCAGGGTGGTGCCCCGTCATTATTAATAATCATTAATAACTGTTACTTACATTAATAATTCTATTGATGTCAAGAATTCAGTTTCTTAAATGCTGATAACCCAAACACGCTCCTTTAATTCCCAACAGGAGTGATGCAAGGCATTTTGATTTTGATTTGACGAATAAAACTATGGTCTGCGTTCCAAAAAAATGCTTTTTTGTTTAAATTTTTTACATATAAGGGATATCTGTTATATTTCATAACTTCATCTGGCAACATGTCCAGCATTTTGTTAGCACTTAGCAGTTTGTTAACAAACTGTCTGAGGATAAAAACTCAGACATTTGTTTTTCGTAAAAATAAACACTCTGTCTTCCATTACAAATGTTGTCGATCTTTTGTTTCAGCAACTTACAGTTTGTAGTTCAGCTTACTTGAGAATTTTAAGGCAATCGGTTTCCTGATAATTTCCGAGTAATGTGAATGCTTGGATTTGTAAGGATAACTTGTTCTTATTAGTACTGCTGACTTAATATAACTCAGATCTTTAGTTGTCTGAATTGACAATTTATAGTCAACCTAATTAATGGTTTTGAGTTAACTCAAATTCACAAATTATAGGAACCATAATTAATCATTTAAAGTTAACTTTACTCAGATCTTTAAGTTGTCTGAATTGACAATTTATAGTTAACGTAATTAATAATGTTGAGTTAACTATACTACGATATTTGAATAATTTTAATCAAATGCTTGCCATCAGTTTTGTGTTGTCTGTGGTCCTGAAAGGCGGAAAAGAGACGCCAAACACAGACCCCTAGTGAAAGGGAGGGGTCGTAATACTGCATCTAAACATTAAAACGACATCTGTATGTTACACCACATTAATGATTAACATGGGAACCACACTATACTCTTTTCCAGCTTCATTGCGTATAGTTATTACATCCCAGTTGTTTGTGTGTAGTTAAAGAATGGTAATTTATTCTTAATTCCATTCCATTATCAAGCAGAATATCTCTAAAGACTGGACCACAAGGATGAGTTACCTGCTTGTGTGAGATAGAAGGATGTTTAATTTGTTGTGAATTTGTTGTTTAGGGTCATTTTATGAGTACTGGTAGACCAACTCATAGTCAACCATCGAGAATACACAGTAAAATACTGTTTAAAGGCCAGACTGTCTGGATAACTTGGGAGGAGAATTGACTGTAAAATAAATGTGGAGTTCCTGCCACCTAGTGTCACATTTGGCTTTTGCAGCCATGGACAAGTCAGCCAGATCCCTCAAAGAACCTAACGGACTCAGAAGAGCATCGTCAAAAGCTCAGCTCTGAGTGAAACACCCACCACCACGACTTACCAACCCTCCCTGCCTTATGTGAATCTGGTCAGAGCCTCTGTTCTAACCGACTAACCCTTTAATTGTGCCGAAACAAAATATTTGCTGTACTGAAAATATGCAGCTTGAACACCCTATCAAATGCTTTTTCTCTATAAATTCTTAGCAAAGGCAAAACCAAATGTTTTTTTGTTTCGACAATGATCAAATATATTTGACGTCAATCTTTTATCAGCTTAGTACCTGTTAGAAACAAACACACACTGGTCCCTATTTATATTATAAACATATTATATCATATTTTAAACTCTCTGCTGTTATTTTTATTATCTGTGCTGAAAGAAGATGTTGATTAACACAGCGTTAAATCCCTGCTTTCTTTAGGAACGACTGATTACTGATAAGTTCCATGTTGGTGCTCAGGCTCCCAAATCTAATGCAAAATGACAGACTTTATGTAGGACTGGTGTCCTGAACTCTTCGTAAAATGAATTATTATATCCATCATCTATCATATTGCGTCTATTAATGTGATTTATTGTAGGTGCGTTCTGATGAGACTTGTTCTGGTTTGAGATGCATTTCTGTTTTTGTTGTGTCCCTTGTTCCCGATCATCGTATTTATATTCTCATGAAATTATACAAGTAAAACTTGGAGGTACTTATGGACCTCTATGAGAGAAGATGCATGTATGACTTGATCAATTGTTTGAGTGGAAGAACCCTTTATTGGTTGGTGTTTTTACCTGCTCACCTGATGGCTCATCGTAAAGTGACCTATTACGTCTGCTGTTATGTTACAAACAGATTTTAGGTCTGGATGCTCTGCAGCTCTTTTTCAGCAGGAGAGAAGCGAGCGCATTGCAATTTCTCCTGCAGCCCAATGTAAAATAAATACAGTTTACATTCATAAAATAAAACGGATCAAATTGGTGAAGGTTCTTTTATTTTGACAAAATAGTCCTCTGTAGATTTTCTCTCTCGTGAGATTATAAAAGTATGTTGTTTAGAGTAGCAGCAGCTCTATGAGATTGTGGATGACGTGCTGAGGTATGTTTTGTCAAAAATCAATCGGATAATTGTTCCATTTTCCAATCACTTAAAAAAAGGAATGGCTCACATTTTCCACATATCAACTTTTTAAACACACGTATCATTGTGATTTAATTTATGTTTCTTCCAATCCTCACAGGTTCAAGAACGGCCGTCAGTTTTCCTACAGTTTAGATCTGGGACGTCCCATCAAGCAGAAGCTGTGGGATGTTGACAGGATCAGTCACTGAAGACGGGCTGGTGCACGTGGACGTCTCATTCAGGGGCGGAGTCTATCCTCCCCTTTATGATGTGGATACTTCTGGTGAACCTTCTAGTGAAATAAGATCAACTCTTCAAATAATACTGTAGTTTACTGTAATACTGTAATTTCATTATTTCTTGCAGCCTCTGTTGCTGTGCTGCAGATCCATCCTCTGCTTCCAGCCTACAGTAGCCATCTGCTGCCTCCACCCTCTTCCAGCAGCTTTTACCTCCAAACTGCTGCCTCATGCTTCACCTGCAGATTCAAGGCGTCTCCACCTACAGCCTCCTGAAGTGTCCTGCTCCATCCTTTCAGCAATAGCCTCTCACAGCCACCTTAAGATTTAAGATATAACGCCTTCATAGTGCAGTAGCAGTCTACTGCAAAACCCTCCACCTACAGGCAGCTGCAGACAAATGCCCCAAATACAACCTCCACCAGCAGCATTCCACCGCTCCACCACCTGCAGCCTCTTCCAGCGACCTGCACCGCTGCCCCCCAAACCCAGCTGTTGCCGTGTGAAGACCTAAGTGGAACAGGGATTAGAGTTAAGAATATCGCCTTTCCGACAACGTAGCTGTCTAATAAAAGCATTACTGGGCTGATAAATCAAAGCTGCCTTCCTGTTTGCATTCTGTTCCCACTATCTTCCATATGAGACACTGAACTTCATAATATCCCGGAAACAGAATCAGCAGAATCAGGGTCATTAAAATAAAACGAATGTCTTCCAATATTATTATTATTTCAGTTTGCATTTCGCCTTTCTATATTCAATTAAAAGAGCTTTATCAAATCAAACAGGATTCACAGTTTTTTGTTTTGTTGCAGTGCACGCGCGCCCGCTTCTCCCCGCTCATTTAGCACCCACGGTGTCACTGGGGCTCGCGGCCCACTCAAAGTGATTCATAAAAAATGCGCCGCGTGTTCATCTCCGGCAGCCAGACCGGCCTTCTCCCTCCCACGGCAGCTTCAGCACCGCGGACAGCGAACCCACTCCGATAGGCTGGAGGCCGTCGGCGGCCAATGGCTTCTGCTGCGTTGCTGTGACAGCGACGACCAGCAGCATCCCGGCAGCAGCCAATGAGAAGGCACCGTTTCTCTCAACCCCCGAATAACTGCAGATGCGCTCTCTCTCTCTCTCTCTCTCTCTCGCTCTCTCTCTCTCTCTCTCTCTCTCTCTCTCTCTCTCTCTCAATCTCTCTCTCTCTCTCTCTCTCCTCTCATCTCTCCTCTCTCTCTCTCTCTCTCTCTCTCTCTCTCTCTCTCTCTCTCTCTCTCTCTCTCTCATATAGCTGAGGGTATAAGCTGCTGTCTATTTTTGGAATACATAGTGGCCATTTTTCTTCTTCTTCTTCTTCTCTGCTCGCTCTCTTGGTGTTGCGCGCCTTCGTGTCGATGAGGAGCGATATGCGCTGTTTTTATTTACGCCTGATGGAGGTTTGTCCAAGCTGCGAGCATCCTAGCGGGACATTAATAGCCGTGACGGTCGGCCTATAGATTTTTCCGTTTCTCGATGGAAGACATCTTCCTGCTGGCTGCGAGCGAAGGCGTCAAGTGCGTTTCGCATTCGCTCCGCATCTGTATTCCCATCGACGAGCCGGAGGGCTTTCTATAAGAGCAGCCCACCGGGGAGACAAACCTGTCCGGTCCGGTAACGTCGGGGCTTTTTCTATAATCATCAGGGACCGAGCCGTTTTCACGTCCCGGACAACTTGTGTTGAACGGATGGAAAGCATTTTTTCCACGTTTTGACCGCATTTGCCCGGCAGCAAGGGGGGGGAGGGTCAAGGTGTGATACATGGATCTCACAGGACGAGTCGAGTAATTCCAAGGTAGGAATATCAAGGATTGTTTTGCTGCATATAGCAACACCATTATTTTCCCCAGCTTTGCAAATGATAAAACATATAACAACCACATGAGAAGCCACAACATAGACTCCATTATTCATGTTGCTCAGAAATGGATCATACAGACATTAAAGGCTACAGCATCATGTTTCTTGTGTTGAGGTTGTGGGTGTGTGAGAGCACAGGCCTATAAGCTTGATGTTGATGAAGCTGCCTTGTGTTGGTGGGCTGTCTTCAAGGCTTCCATTTTGAAGCTAAGATGGATGCTTGCGCACATTTCTTTCTCATGCCTCTGTGGTCTTATCTTGGTTCTTATACAACACTGACGGCCACTGAAGCGGCTGCAGGCCCCAGCAATGTAAGGTGCAGGCCCCAGTGCACACTATTATGATGGGGGCCCTATTACTTACTACCACAGAGACTTGACATTGGACAACATCAACACACATAATACCCAGCAATCATCATTGCATACCTGTAGAAAAACAGATCATTTATTTGAATATACTTTTTATAGTTGATGTAGAGCATAAGTATATGATTCAATTCATTAATTCATCAAAATAAGGCGAACCATGGCAGAGATGGGTTTGCCTTTTCAAGGGAATATATCACACTGTATTGTGGGTACTTACTCCCCTGTCAGGCCCGTATACGCTGACGTCACCAGTGATGTATATATATAATATAGAGAAATATCAGCAACTATATTTAATCACAGACTCTCAGGCGCAATTGGAAAGTAAAGTCAAGGTTGCACAGCCAAGGCATGATTCTCTTTGACAGACTCCTTTATGTGACTGCTGGGCATTTATCACACTGGTGCTGTGATCTGTGCTCACTATGAAGGAATGCCATCAAATTATGCCATAGAATTGATTGTACATTTTGTCAGTCAAGTTGAGAGATCATAAAACATAATAAAACAATTTCCGCGCAATGTTCTATTAATTAACGTTTAATGAGGTAAATGGTATTTTTTTGTGAAATGAAATTACCTTTTAAAATCTTGAAAGGTTTCTCTGACTCACTTTCTAAAAGAACTGTGGTTTAAAAACTTAACTCAAAGTCCACTTGTTAGCTTTTTGCGGGCCTTCAACCTATTTCGTGGTATTTTCTTCTGAGGAAGACCGTGAGATGCACTCAAAAGCTCTGGAAAAAGCTCCCGTAATGAGTGTAGCTATCTCCATTGCAATTGATTGAACTCCTGAAAAAGACAATGGGATGCACTTAACATTTCAGGAAAGGCTAGTAAGTGGAACTTGAGTGTTTTCTTTCTTTAACTTAACTTTAATCATCTTGGTCATTAATTATGAAGTGTTTGTTGTTTTTACTAGACGTAATGTAACTAATAGAGAATATTTCCACACCTTTTTGTTTTTGGGTCCCAGGTTTGACTTCCTCCAGAAGTGAGACACTTTGGTCCTCTCAAAGCTCTTTGTCTGGACCAGTCAAGGAGCTTTCCCTCCACTGCTTCCCATTCCACCCTTTCTCCGTCCCAGCTAACCCTTGTGCAGACATCATGGGTACGGTGCTGTCTCTGTCTCCCAGCTACCGTAAGGCAGTGCTGTTTGAGGACGGCCCAGCCACGGTAGGCCACTATACGGCAGTCCAGAACAGCAAGAACGCCAAGGATGCCGCCGCAGCAGCTGGAAAATCCCTCAAACGCCCCTCCATCATCAGTGTGTTGCCATGGAAACGCATTGTGGCTGTATCGGCGAAGAGGAAGGGCTCCAAGAAGTTGCAGGCAGACGGCGGGGACGGCGGAAAAGGGAGCTCTCCGGATGGCCACGCCTTGGCCACAGCCAACTCAGCCTCCAACAGCCTGAAGCTGAAGAAGTCTCAGTCCTGCGCTAACCTTTCATCTTACTCCTCTAGCCAAGACCCCTCGGCCACTACCACCACTACCTCCTCCTACCTGCCAATCTCCAAGACCTTGGCTAACGTAGCTGCTGTTGCTGCCAAAAAGAATTCCCTCACAGGTTCCGGGGTCCAGCCGTCGACCGCAACCGGCACACCAAAACGTGTCATTGTCCAGGTAATCCTAGCGGTTTCTTATTTGGTCTTATTTTGTCAACAAAAGTTGTCGCTAAATGATTATTTAGAAAGCATTCTATCATCTTTAGCTTGTTATTGCTGCCTCATTTCACCAATCCTTTCCGCATTCCTCTTTCTTACCTTTACTTCTTTCTTTGCAACCCAGGCTTCCACCAGCGAACTGATGCGCAGCCTGGGTGAGTTCCTGTGCCGTCGGTGTTACAGACTGAAGCGTCTATCCCCAACAGATCCGGTGCTGTGGCTGCGCAGCGTCGACCGCTCCCTCCTTCTGCAGGGCTGGCAGGATCAGGGCTTCATTACTCCGGCCAATGTGGTCTTCCTCTACATGCTGTGCCGCGATGTGGTCTCATCCGAGCTGGCTTCAGAGCGTGAGCTGCAGGCCTCACTTCTCACCTGCCTCTACCTGTCCTACTCCTACATGGGCAACGAGATCTCCTACCCGCTGAAGCCCTTCCTGGTCGAGGCGGAGAAGGAAGCCTTCTGGGACCGCTGCCTTGAGATCATCAACCGCATGAGCGGCAAGATGCTCCAGATCAACACCGACCCACACTTCTTTACCCAGGTGTTTGCTGACCTGAAGAACGAAAGCAAGAAAGAGGAGGAGAAGACCAAACTCCTCATAGGCCTTGACCGATAAGAGGGAACAGGAGGGGAAACGGAATGATGGATGGATAGAAAAATGTATGGAGTTAGTCGGTTGAGGACTGGTAGACTAAAGTTATGCAGCGTAGCGACACATTGGAGCAGTACTGTTGTCTGGCATCTCTACTAGTTTATCATTTACCAAATTTCCTGTTTTGTAACCCAGAAAAAAGAGCTTCTGGGGTTCAACAGCATTTGATTTATTTGAGTTTGGTAAGGATCCAAACAGAGGCAGTTAGTGATCTGTGTCTCACATGAAGCAGCAAATGGCCTATGGGGCCCTGTTACCACAACAAGGCAAATTAAATCAGGGTTGCTGTGCGGTGTAGCCACGCCATCATCAGCCACATTATTGGTCATGATTGGATCTGATTCGATTCTCAAGACTGTCAGGCTACTTGTTGATGTACAACACCTGGTTCAATTGGCTCAGGCTGTGACAATAACAAGCTTTAAGGCAGAGATATCATTTGACAGTTTCATCAAAGGCCTGGCCACCAGGGTTGGTGATGCGACATTACCAGGCTGTGAGAAAGAGATATCTGTAATTTTCATCTCTTGCCTTAGGCTCAGAGACATGCATCGGTCCTGTACCTTGTTTCAGTGAGATGACAATGAGTATTTTTCTGTCTTTTGATAAAAATGAATGGGTTTAGAAACACCAGACAACACCGCTTTACTAATTAATGGTGAATATTTTAAATACACAGATACAGTGTATTGATACGGTGATATTCTGTGATAGCATCCAGGCATTTCCGCTATGGAGAGATGTCATGGAGATGAAAACCAAGAACGACCTTGCATGAGGTCACTTCATTTGTCCTTGCACATGCTTATTGCCAACTCCACTTTACCTTATTCCTATCGTCCTGCCCAAGCTTATTGCACTCACCAACACTGGCTGCCAGCTCCACTGTTGAACCTTTAAGAGCATCCAATGACACCACAACATGGATGAGCTAGAATCAACCACAACACAACTAGTCTGCAAACCTGTCGGACTGTGAAATTTAAGTCGCCGTTCGGCATAATCGTACTGTAGTGGGTCAATTCGTCCACATCTTACGTAAAGCACTGCGCCTTCAAGGGAGCATTTGGGTTCATCCAGTCAAATCTGCTATGAATTAGGAGATCAGTTATATATTTTTAAGAGTATGAAAATGCTAACACACTGGGCACAGATTATTAATCGGTAAACAAGCCCTTCCGTAAGATGTTTACAATTACAAAAACATGGGAAAATGCAATACTGCCCGCTCCATGGCATATTTAACACAGATAATTATTTCGTTCATTCCTGTTCGTCCCCTGCTCTTTCTCCTGTGGTCCACATTGGTGCTGTCCTGAGGTGACCAGAGGGAAATGTTTTCCTGAAAGAAAGAAAGAAAGAAAGAAAGAAAGAAAGAAAGAACGAACAAATAAAGATAGAACCCCGCGCTCATCTTGTATGCTTCACACTGTATGTATGATTGGTGCTGCTGGATCGTGGAGGACGTATTCATGAAGTAGATCGTGTGATCTGTCTCAACCAATGGCCACACACGTCAAAATCAAAGAAGATGTGGACTATATTCCATGTGTGTGTGGGCAGACGCCACAAGTGTAGATGTGACTTTTTACTTCCAAAACAACGCTTTGATGTTGCTGCGGCCACTCAGCTCGAGGGACCTCCTCTGCTGTTTGAAGTGTCGCCCTCCCCCTCCTCTCTCCTCTGTCCTCTCTCCTCCGCTCGTTACTCTTCAAACTAACTAAAACAACACCGATTATCTCTTTCTTTCCACCTGCTCCAGTCCGGTCTGAACTGGTCCTGTCCAGTCTGGTGTGGTCCAGTGCAGTCCAATCCAGGTGTCCCATATTTAGAGACTCTCTGGTCTGCTGACCAGATCCCTTAGTTATTCACAGAGTTGTTTGACATGCATGAGTGCTTCTATAGGTTTCCTAGCATGCTGCTTTGTGTTGGGCACACCGCACCTGATGTTACAGAAGAGACTGAGCGGTCGCCACGCTGAACTGCTGAAAGCTAGACTCAGGGATGTGACGTCCAGGCAACTCGGCAGAAGGACTGCATAGCGAAGAAAATGTGTGAAAGGCTGGTTGTGTCCTATGCAGGACTTCTGTTCTTGGTTCCATGGTGCATAGGGGTCTTAAAGACACCCTCCCAGATTCAATGGTTCTCCCTTTCAGAAACCAGTAATATCCTCCAAAACTCCCACACCCATGCACGTGTCAGTCAGTTTGAGTGGATATTTAAGAGTTGCAGTTCAATAAAGTTGGAGGCTTCACAGGAGACAACGTTTTAAAAGAATGATCAAAACTGAAGCCCCAGATGCCAAGATATCCTAACTTTTAACCACTATTATAGGTAAAGCTCCAACAATGGTGGATCCTACATTTCCCATAATACAAACCCCACACCTCCAGTTTGTAACAATGACTTTCAGATAACATGTTTCTCAAACCCAAGCAGAGATGACCCTGGTGACATCATCAGGATTCATTTTTTCAAACTTTGGAAAGCTCAAGACAGTATACAACTGTACTTCATGTAAAAAAAGAAAGAAAATCAACCGAGTGCCTCAAGAGATTCCCTGCCTTGATGACGTCACGTCACTGAGTCTAACCGAAAGCCAATAAAACTGTCTTCAAGTTTAAAAAAGCTCTGCCTTCTCAAATGGGGCAGAGATCTTGTGCCATATCATTCTAAAGACTAATTATTTCATACAACAAAACCTAAAAAAACACACAAAGAAACATGAGCCAACTCCAAGTGTCCGACTGCTGAACTACAAAAGACTATCGCGGAATCATGAATAAGCTTTTTTTTCACAATGTTGCTCTGTCATGCATCGAAGATGTTGGAGGAGAAAAAAAGGAACTTTTTTCAGATGGAAAGGACGCAGAATTGAAATGGAAATCTTGTGATTTTAACACACGGTGAAGTTTTATGTGTCACTTTGTAAAAATGTAAGCTAAAATTGGAGTCACTCTGTTAGGACATTTATAATTTATGGTAAAGAGATCAACACTGAAATAATGGGGGAATTAGTGGGCTTGTTAACAGAACAAAATGTGGTGTCTGTTTCCAGACTGGATGTGTCCACGATGCAGGTGATGTTTTAAACTCGGGCTGCACTTTGTGTGCAGATGAAAACCGTCTGGGGTGCAGCAGGTACCATGCTGTCAAAGATAATGTAGCCTTGATGTAGAGTCAGACCTCATGAGACAAATATGCACAGGAAGAACGAATCCATGGCAAACAAGCTTATTTACATGTCCTTCCTCCGAGCTGTTTCTGATGGGTTGAACAGTACACAAGTAGCATTCCTATGATGACTGTTGAATAATCATTTTATTTCTTAATTTGTTGTATTTAAAGATTCCAAACTGCAGGTTGTTGGTTGAGCGGAGATATATCATGTCAAGAGATTTGGTAAACTGACAGAAGTCACAGTGACGAACATCAACTTGTGTTTTTCTGCAAGACGACGGTTTGACGATCGCCCAGATTTAATAGAGGAGTGATGAATGTTGAAATCAAGAACTGTCACCTGGATTCTTTGTGGTAAAACTTAAGGCTCGATTGACGTTCACTAAGCCCTGCCACCGTTGGTTACTGTAGCTCGATGTATTTGTCAGCTGGCAATGTTTGACGACGACTGTCGACTTCATCAGCTGCAGCTAGCTAACTAAGCTAACGTTAGCACAACGAGTTGGTTAGCAATTACATCTGAGGCTCACTTTCTTATTGTTTCCTGCTGACTCATTTTAAAATGTTGTAAAAGGGCTCTTAAATATACACTTGATGGCCACTTACATGATAAAATGTTAAAGAGTTAGTCCTGATATTGTGATTATAAGAAGGAAAAAGTAGGATTTGACTGGTTTTGTTTCACATTCAAGGTCACCAGACCAAAGTGTTTGACAAAACGAACATTATCGTCATTAAAATTGGCTTGGTTTTGCTGGAGTATAAATTGCCCCAATTGCAGTAAAGAGCAGGACAAAGCCTCTAATGTTATAACCTAAGTAGAGCCATGTCGTAGATGAATAAGCCAGCAGCTCCTTACCCTTTTTTTAAAGAATAAAAGGACACAACCTTTTAAACTCTTGAAAAGGGGTTCAGCGAACGGTCAATTGTACTATTTCTATTAAATTCTAATTTGACACCCTATCCTAGGTACACAACACACAGCCCCACTCACCCCAGGAGTATTACGTTTTGACTATCCAATACCATGTGACAGCTTTCGGCAGACAAGAGGAGAGATTAAGTATTTTTGCTGTGAACTGATGAGCAAAAAAAAAAAGATTTTTCACTATTTTTGCTTCGGCGTGTTCCGGGTCCTTCCAGCTGTGCAGGGACAATTCAAAAAGAGACAAGGATGCAAGGACAGGAGGCGAGGAAAGGAAAAGTGTCCTCTGAATGAACCTTTTTCTTGAATAGAGGGAAGTACGGGTTGATACACCCCCTCCTATACATGCTCTCATCATTGATCAACTCATAACTATGTGCCATATTTTATCTTGCAACACGTACAAGACAAAAACTTTGGTGTAACATGAAGCTTATGATAATGATGACGAAGTTATTATGTTTTTTCCTTCCTTTTCATTTGTGAATCACGTTGTGCAAACAAGAATCTTTGTCGAACAAAAGTCAAAGGCTACTAGTGTTACTAGTGCTGATGCTGCAGTCTGTTACTATGTGGATGTATGAATATGTATGTGAGAAATAAGAATCATTTGATCAACTGTTACAGGTACTTTATATAAAAAAACATTTACAAGCATGGCGTTCCTTTTTTTGTATTTTCAGGTCATGTGATTTTCTAGATCGATAGAGACAGTTCTTAGTCTGACCACAGTAAGGCAGCACTGAGTTATTGAAGTGAGCCACAGCGAGCTGCAGGTGAGGCTGCTGGGGAGTGTATTTGATTCAGGGTGAAGTGGTGTTTGGGGAGTTTTTGAGAGCTCCTATCCGGGAAGAAGCCCCATAAAGCACTTGTTGCTTGCTGACTCTCGAGCACCTAAGCGGGCGTAGTGTTGATGTTGTGACACACCGAGAGAGTCGTCAAGGGTGGATATAATTCTAGCTGGGAGGTTGCTAAAATTATATTAACAAGTGCTGCAAGGAGATGGCGGCACGTGAGCGCTCCAGGAAAACACACACCAGTCTACCTGTACGCTGAAATGTTTATCATACATACTGTACTGATCATTTTACACTGTACAGTATGTGTATATGTATCTGCCAGTTAAAGCCTACTCTCGATTTACTGTGTCTTATAAATCCTACTATATGTAATGATGACATCATGGCTGCTACAGCTGAAATAATCTTAGAGACACTAGATCTCAGATTAAAATGGCAATTCTCACTGCTACAACTCGGATATAAAAATAATCAACAAGCAGTTTCAAAATCCAAACGTTAAGGCTATAGTTTAAAAATAACTATTATCAGATATCAGAAATCAGAAGAAGAAATATGTAATTGATCAACGGGGCGAAATTGGTTCCTTTATAAGTATAAAGGAACATAAGAAAAATACAAAATAATGGACTCTGTAAACATAGTGTGCATAATGCTACAATATATAACACAATATCTGAGGAAAATATAAGTAATAAAAAACAAAATATGGAGTGGGAAATTAAATAAATATTCAAATATGTATATCACAGACATACAACAAACCACAGTATAACCACAGTGTCAATAAGCAAGTAAAATACTGATGAGACGAATAGAAAAAAACACAGAAAGGCAGAAATACAACAAACTGGATGTTTTCTCTTCACTGCTTTGCTGTCCATGGTGCTGAATTGGCATCACGGTCAGCCACCAGTGGGCGGCGCTGCAGTCTAATTGTTATTATTGTGTTCAGCTGTCTATTTATATTCCCCTGTACATGGTGTTTGTTACTGTTCTACTCCTTACTTTATAGTCCATATAGAAGCATGTAGACTACACTTATTCCTTGTCCCAGCAGGATCATGTTACTGTTATGCTACAGCACAGAGCCCCTCATAGGGAGACAGTCTGTGCGGCGGGGGGCGCTGTCCGCGGTGCTGAAGCAGAGAACGAGGTGATATTTACCAAACTAAAATATCATGTTTTTTGCGAAAACCATAGGGAGAAAATAGCAGGTAGGCCAAAGACGATAAGTGACAGGAAATTAGCACATGTTAATTCGAACAAACATGTCGTGGTTTCAGTTATACAATTCATGTCGGCTTGGATTTATTACTATTTAGAGTCTCAGTGGACTTTATCATCAATGAAAAGAGGAGGGTAGTCCAGTCAAATGCGCGCGCACGTGCCAATGTGCATCACGACGATATTTTAGGCACATATGCTGTAACAGTGAGCCCCATGTCTAATGTGGTTTTCCCACTTGACTCATGTCAATCTGCCACGTGAGGGTTTTTTGCACGGCAGTGGATCACGGTGAGACGCGTAGACGGGTGAATCTCCCGCTACCCCTTCCCTCCTCTCACTGCCGCACGCGAGCTAATCGGAGAGCTTCCGCCCCGAGTCAGCCAATCAGAGTGAGGTGCGCTGCAGTTTATAAACCCATCTGCTGCCGAGCCTGTCCCGTCCACCGTCCCCTCAGCCGTCCTGTGAGTCATTGACCCCAGCTGCATCCCTGAACGACTGCAACCGTGAAGATGGCGGCCCGGGTAAGACAGACATATATTTAACCAGTACATGCTTTATTTATTCAACCAAAGATATGTAATATCCTCGTGTTTCTGTATGGTAATTGAGAGGGAAAAATGGCGTAAAACGTCGGCCGAGCGTTGTGCCCCCCCCCCCCCCCCCCACGCCCTTCAATTACCAGTATTGGTACCTGCAGGCGCTCTGGATGTCAACGCCACAGCAGAACATGGTGTTTATTTAATGTGATGTCCCCTCGTGCTGCTAACCGCTGCCTTCTCTCAGGGAGTATCGCTGGCTACATCCCGGGCTCGCGCTTGCCCTTGATCCGACGCGGCTGCGTGCAATCTAAAAACAGCAGAGTGGACGTTTTGTGGGACATCGTGTACAAACCAGCCCGTGTCATGCAATCATGCGTTTGATGACATTTGGTCAAACTGATTTTATGATGTGGAGCGTCAGAGCTGTGTGCGTATTTGTTCCACTGGTGGTTATGCACTCGGAGTTTGATGTATACAGGGAGGGGAGGAGGGGGGAGGGGGGGGGGGGGTGATGTCGTCAGGTAACCGGTGTCGAGCAATCGCTTTCATCTGGTCACAGAGATGCCTCTTAAAAAGTGGCATCCGCTGATTAAATGCACCAAAAAATGTAATGACGGACGGTAGGGCGAGCCAATAAGTGCGTTTGCTGCATCGTGGTGTTTGTATTCCAGCTGGATTGCGGTGCATTTAGAAAGCTGATCACAAGTGATCCCGGGATGTCTGGCTCTTTCAAAGCAGTGATCATTTCCTTCTATCATGTTTATAAAGAAATTATTTATTCGGAATAACCTCTTGAGATGTACCATCTCGCTTTCAGGGGGTCCTCAAATCATCAAATGTATCATCTGAACATCAACGGTTGCATTTTGATTCTGATTTGAAATATATTTTTATTTATTTATACACATATATATATATATATACACATTTATATATATATATATATCATTATTCACTCAAAAAAACGATTCAAGCCCTTCTTAAAGGTGACACATTTAAATCGTGTTTGATTAATTTAAATATATCAAGTTAAAAAATGAACACATTTATATTTAATGGGTCTAACATAAAATGCATGAATACTTTCATTTATTAGATTTATTTAGGTTGGATGGTGTGTATCAACTCAAAATAAATGTGTTTGGTTGGGGGACTACCCCTTGCGCCTGTACCAGATCACGTGCTCTCAGTGTCTTTCCCCCCTTTCCGACTGCAGCAAGATTCAAACCGACCGTCCATTCTTTGGTAAGTAACTTTATATATTTTGTTGTAGTAGTTTAGACTGTACCTCGCTGTCAATGAAGGCTTCCATTCTGTAATAATGACCACAATGTGTGGAACAGACGTGATAACTTAGCCACACGACTGTTCCGTTTTTAATAAGATCGAAGGCAACACAGGCTAGCTAGCAAGCTAGGTAGCCAACGTGGTTTGCATTATAGAGCAGACCAGAGATCAGGGTACTGTCATTAATACGGCTTGGACGCAGCGCCGAAGGCTTCCTTATGAACTGTGTGCACTAAAAAACAGTAGGAGAGCAGTTAAACGAGCAGACTACGGTCTCCCCCTCTCCAGCGCCATAATGTCGGCAGGCAGAGCAGGCCGCAGAAGGCCACTCTCTCTAGTAGTGGGCGTTCAGTTGTAGTGGGTTTAGCCACGTTTTCGTCACTGAAAAATGTTTAATATGAATAAATCATGAGCTCATAAAACCGCTGAATTCCTCTCACTCGCGCGGGCACCTGATGCATGAACACACGGAAGTCAGCGGCGTTTTAGCGCAGCAGCCATAGAAATAGAACGAGCGTAGAACGGACATTCCCATTCAAACCGATGTAACTGGATCAGAGCAGCGGCAGTTTGTACGTGTACCGTCGTCATTGTGAAGAACTGATCGATGTAGCGGGCTAACTTTTCTGTTATACTACGGTCAATGCGCAGTGTTGAGCACTATTTTCTTTTGAACGAGTAAAACGACCAAGACAAACATCGATGTCCGTTCTACTCATTGTATTTCTATGACCTTACACTGTGTGAACGCAGGCAGGAGTGCGAATGAGTTTTCAAGGCAAACAGTTTGATATTTTATTAAAATGACTGTCTTAATCTTATTTAACACGCTTGCATGATTTGATTGCTGTTGTATGTAGCTTTAGTGTTGCTGTAAAAGGTGAATTGCTAGTCTATTCTAAATGGTAACATTATATATGTGAGTGCTCTAAAGCACTTTTGACTTGACTTTGTTTTATGTGAACTTTGGATTATTCCAGCCTTTCCCTCCACTAATATATTTATCTCATCTTTTGCAGTTTGATCAGCATTACCAAGCTTCTTGAGGCAACCTCCTAATGATAGCACGTAATAGGTTATATGCTCGATGCAAGCTGATCTCTCATTGTTATTTGTTCAGTTTGATATGTACTAATTATCTTTATTCTCTTTAGGACTCTGCATGTGTCAGTGTAAAGAATGCAGTTTGGAACTAGCTAGCAGGTATTTCTTGTTGCATGGGCATTGTAGGGGCAGTTATCGCTATACATGTCCATACATTGCCCATGTACATTTAATACATGGAGTAAGCTTCTAAATCACACATGCTGAACTGCACATTCAACCAGAGATTGTGGAGCAGAGGCCCCTTCCCTGTTCCAGCAAAGTTAAGTAAGTAAATGTGTGTTTCTATGTGTTTACCATTTTGATGATTAATGGCTTCACAATCGCAATTTGAATCTAATAATCCCACATAATGTGATAGTAATTATAATAAACAACTAACAAACAGCTGTATTTTGTTTGTTATTCAGGTCAATGCAGAGTTCCTGCTGATCACCACCAAGCCATTTCAATCAAAGTTCATGTCACAGCTGGACCTCTTCTCAGACTCCCTGATACAGGGCTGAAAGAGCAAAGGAGGTGTGAAGGACAAAAGGTCAAGGATGTCCTGACCATCAATGATTTGGTTAGTACATATGTATACAATATTAGTTTCACTGTATTGGGGTGGTTATTGTAATATTTTCTTGTCCATATCTGCTTTTTTAAAAACATTTGATGAATAGTAAATGGCCTGCTTTTATTCTGCTTTTATCCAGAACCTTTAGTGTGATGACATCAACACCAAAAGGGAAGGGCATCTGAGAAGCCTGTCATCTACCTCAATGAAGATCCAGACTCTTTATCAATCTGGTAAGTTTATCGCAATATGTTTCCCATGTAGCGTCAAAGTGTTATATATATATATATATATATATATATATATATATATATATATATATATATATATATATATATATACACATGTTTGTGGATTAATCACAAGTTTAAACACAAGTTTTCTGTGTTTGTGTTGTTGTCAGGCTTCCGCCGCTGAGGATGCAGTGAGGGACATCGCATTCACTGTTATAAGGATTTACATGATCCAAAGAGATTGGGAGCCAGAGGACGTGGGACTTGATCAACTGCATTAAAGTCCTGAACAACGTAGACAGTGTCATCATGGCGTTCATCATGATTTGGGCTAATTTGTGCCCTTAATCTAAGCTTTCCAGACAACTTCAAGTACATCTTTGAGCTTCTCCAGAAGGTCATAATGAATTTGGATGGGCACAAGCTGAATTCTAAGATACAGGAGCTGAAAATCAAGATGTTTGCACAAGAGGTGAACACCAAGTGACAAAGCCAAAGAACCTTGTCAGATCTTTTGGATGTTTTCTACTTTCATCTTCCGCCCAGTCAACGACAATCCATGACCTCATGGATGTTTTCCTGGTTCTGACATTTTGAAAAAATTGACTAAGCTGCACAGAGGCAAGCCAGAGACTGTAAATTACGGAACTTTTACATGTCACTGCAAGCTTGGTTAAGTGTTTACCCGCAGAAAGTTTTGCCCAATTCACCTCCACATCCCAACTCGAGTGTGATTACGCTTGAACGTCAACTTGCACGTCCATTTTCCTCGTTGTCTGATTGAATGACTCTCTACTCGAGTTGAAATGGACCCTAACACAGTTCAATACGCTGTAACTTCCATTGACTATGAGTATCCTTGTTATTTATAATCTATAAATTTTAGTTTGTGGATGTTTTGTGATTTTACTGTTGTAGCCCAAAAGTGGTCCAAGTTGCCTGTTTCTGCACATGATAACACATCATCGGCTATTCTTCAGTGTAAAGGAGTCCTTTTGTACTACCATCTGTACTGGTAGGAAAGAAAACAGCTGTATTGCTCTTGACAAACCAAAGTAGTGGGAATTTAGCACTTGCAATAGTGGTTGTACATATCGATTGCAGGAAGTTTTGTGCTTTTTGGAAATGATAGTTTATGGTGAGTGACTACACTGCAGTGCAATGATATTCCCTGTTTGGAGAGCAGTGCATAGCCTCCACCCTCATGGCGTCTTTGTTTGTGGCGCCAAGGGATTTGGGATAGCTTGGTATTTATTTGTCACCAGTTGTGGAGCTGTTACAAGACTACTGTTTTAATATTTTAAAACGATGAAAGATGCACTGTATAGATCCTTTTGGAATTTTTTTGCTATCCTTTTCTGATCAGTGTTTTTGTAAAAAAAAACAAATTATATTTAAAAAATGAAATGCAGGCTCTAGAATCATGGATGGTCAGATTTGTACCATATTTAATGTATTTAAGCATTTTCAATAAAAAACACTTGAACTAGGTTTTGTCTCGTGTCTTAATTGGGGGTCAAATAAAAAAATGTTTTTTACCTGATTAATTCATTTCCAATGAATTGTACTATATTGAGTTGGACTAACACAAATCAATTTCATTTCATGAATGGTATTTTTTTATTTAGGTTGTATTTGATAAAATTGAGTCGGACTAACTCAATTTAATTATATTGCATGGATGTTTTTAGTTTAAGGTAGGTTTAACTATATTTCCTCGGTGGAAAACCTGCCCACAATTTAATTGAGTTCATCCAATGAATTATTTTTTTGAGTGTTCTAGACAATGTTCCCCAACTGTTTTCCCCATAAAACTCTTTTGTAACACATTTTGAGAAATATGCCGTCTTTGCGACAGATAGTTGGATGTCTCTCTCATGCCTGTATGATAAATATCAAGCTGTACCGCCAGCAGCTAATTAGCTTAGCATAAAGACCGGAAACAAGGGGAAACAGCTAGCCTGGCTCTGTCCAAAAGTTGACTAAATCTGCCTACCAGCACCTCTTACGCTCTCTAATTATTAACACTTTCGTTGAATCCGTACGGAAAAACAACAAATCGCCGCTTTACAGAGGGTTATGTGCCAAAGTGTTTCCTGGCTGGAAGCAGTAACTTCCTGCGACCCCGAACCCCCTCGCAAAATGCAGAATATATTGCTTTGGCATTTCTGTTTCCTGTCTTTGTGCTAAGCTAACAAGCAGCCGGCTGTAGCTTCATATTTACCGTTCAAACACAAGAGTAGTATCGATCTCAGGGATTTTCAGAAACTTACATTTGAACTTACATTTGAGGAGGTAAAAAAAAAGCCCACCTGTGTTCTAATTTAGACAGCATCATTTAATTCTCGAAAATGGTGTTAGGTAGCTTTAAATCCAAGGCTGGGCTTCTTAGTATATCTCTTGTCCATCTCTCATTTTGTATTAATTGAGGTTTTGGTAAGAAACCAGACCCTTGGCGACATCGAAGTGCCGGCATCATGCAGAGTCATGATGCAAGGTGCTCGTAGCTGTAGCATTACACAGCAATATTGTGAGAGAGTGAACATAAATCATGTACCTTTGTGCACAAGGGTGTACATGTGCTGGTGGATTCAGTATATTTCAGCAGGGGGTTCATTCATTACCTCTCAGAGCAGGCGTGCAGATCTTAATAACCTCATTCACAAGTTTAACCCCTTCACTGTGTGTGCCATTAGCTGGGTGCTCCGAAGCTAGAGGGAGGCGCTGATCCATTTTTGCTGCAGAGGCCAGACGGGCTACAACGGCAGCATTTTGTTTCACATTCTGACTGCTGACTGATTTGTGGATGCAAGAGGCGCAACACCCATGGGAGCCCGGTCAATACGGTTTCGTGCATTACTTCTTTAAGCAATTGCATGCGGTGAAACTAGAAAGGTGGACTCAGTGGAGGGCAGGTGACCACTGCTGTATCGTGTGATTGAACGTATAAGCTAACAACTGGCTAACTCCAATGTGTGGACGTTGTAAAACACACTTCATTCAAACTCAAAAAACAAGCGGAGACGTATGCAGGAAATTGGCCTGTTTGTGTCAACATTTCACAAACATTTAGCCAGAAACAAAATGAAACTCGCCGAGCTGTCTGCCCGCGTAGCAGCGGCTAAGTGACGGCGATGTACTCGGCAGCGTGTGTACCGCTAGTACCGCTAGCTGTTAGCCGAACACACGGTCCACAACAATACAGGTGAGCAACCAAATTTCCGGGATAGGGTGAGAAAAATCCCACCCATCCTGGTATGGCCTCATCGTCAATATTAGACAACAACTATAGAGCAGAATCAATTCATAATCACGTTCAAAACATGGTGAATAACTTTGATCAGCAGAAAGTTTGCGAAGCCCCACCCCCCTTAGTTATGCATGTCACTGGCACATTTGATCAGCTGTAGCTGGCTAGCATTGTAGCTCCAGCTCCATGAGTTAAATGGACTTTTTAGCTTCCAGCTGACTTGTTTTTGAATAATCACGAGTTATCCGCTGGTCACATATGTAAATGTTGTTTGAATTTCTTTCCTTAATCATTCACTTGGACAACATCATTTTATAAAAAGACAACACGATGGTACAAATCATCGATACATGATATGTACATTGTACTGTATACATAAAACTCGATACAGTCTTTACTTTGTCTCTTTTTTCGGGGGGTAGTGTGTGTTACATGTCAACCCGTTCTAACGTCAAAGCAGCTTGGTCGGTTCCCCCTCTGCGTCTGATAGCGAGGCAACGAGGCACCGTTTAGCGCCTGTATGAGAAAAATCGCAATATTTACCAGACTGCAATTTTCAAATCACAGGAGGCAAATATTTGTGTAAGAAGAAATGTATGTTAAGATACCATTTTGATGTTACAGAGGTGTCCTAAACATCGTATTCTACAGACGTAAAGCTTGTTTTTGGTACAGATCCCATATGCCGGATTTTTATTACATTTGTGGCGTTTTCCCACTGTGTCCACCGTTTGGGCATGATGGACGCGCAGTGAACATTTCCTGCAAATAAATCCAAAACCTACAACTTTCTCCTCCACCCTTGTTTAGTGGTCATGCACGATGAGGCGCGTCCAGATGCAATCAATGTTGTATAAAGGAACAATGCGATGCGCTTGTTTTACAGATGTAAAGGTGCATTAGATAGGAAGTAATTGATCTGTTTGTCAAGTCTGCCATGTTACGGTCAGACTGGAGTGTGTGTGTGTGTGTGTGTGTGTACATGGAAAAAAGAAGAGATGCGATTGTAGATTCCTCCTCCATCCAGCATGAGTCAAAAGTGTCCACTGGGGTGTTGTTCGACTCTGATGACACACACTGACACACACACACACACACACCCTTCACCCTCACTTGCCCAGCAGACCACATCGACCCACTGTTGCTGGGCATACTGCAGCCTGTCAGAGGGAGTCAGGACTAAACAAACAGTTCCACAGAGTGACACCATGATGGCCTCGACAGTTTAAAAAGACGGAATTTTGAAAATGACGGCTTTAACTGTTAACATGATGTTTGGTGCCGGTTGACAAATCTCCGTCATCTCACCATGGGTCAGCAGTTTGACCCATGGTGTTGGGAGGGGAAGTGTTTTGTAATTCGGCTCTCCCAATTCTCACTTCCAAAGCAGGTGATGGCTTTGGAAGTGCCTATTTTTAAAATATACTCATTAATTATACATTGCTTCAATGAATATACTGCAGGGGAAAGCTTTCAGTGTGAAAAAGAAGACGATGTGGGTAGTCTGCGCGTTGACAAGTCTCTGGCACTGACTTCCTGTGTCTGATCCTATGTGCTGATTCCCCTGTACAGGGCAGAGGGCGATAAAAGAGGATTCATTGCTGTTGGGAAAATGATTTTCCTCTTCTGATGCTGATCCCATGCTGGGCTGTTTCCAGCTGCCAGTCACTGATCGTCCACCATTTGATATGGGTCATGTAAACAACACATTCCGATTCATGCCTTATTCAAAATGTAGCTTTTTTTTCCAATCAAGACATGTGGGATATGTCAATATGATCATGGTCCTATGCTAGGGGTGTAACGGTACGCGTATTCGTATTGAACCGTTCGGTACGAGGCTCACGGTTCGGTACGCATGACGAACCGAATACGTTTGAATTAAAAAAAATAAAAAATGATGTTAGTTGTAATGAATAAATATATTTTAACATAAAGTACATTTCTCTGGCATTTATAGTTTTCTACTGTACCGAAACGTACTGAACCGTGGCTCCACTGTATCGTACCGAACCATGAATTTTGTGAACCGTTACAACCCTGTTCTATGCACATATACAGCACATTCAGAACCTGCGTCTCAATGCTTTGTTTTTTTACAGCGGTTTGCGACACTCTGCTCTGTGCGTTGTACACAAACCAGTCTGTTCTCCAAAAAGAGTGCCGTGGCCTGTGCTCACGCTTAGCCGTAAAAACAATCGCTTGAAGAGCACAGTTTTGCAAAACTTGCAGAGCGGTGACAATGAGAGTAGGCTACACCATATATGGGAGCAATATTACTGCAGTTGGAAATTGGAATATTGAAAGAATGGCGTTTAATGGAAGTATGCGCGGCTGCATGCAAACGGGATTATTAGTGGAATGTTCGTTTTTTCATTAGCCATGCAAACAACTTAGTAGGAATGTTTTGTTTTTGCGTCTATTATTTTGTTTGTGTTTACAATGAACTGATTCAGCTTTTTAAGGACAAACTATTGGTTGTTTTGGGTTAGGGTGTCCCCACTTGTGTAAAACACATTCATTAGCTCTCTCTCGCTTTCTGTTAAATAAATCAATCGGCCGTAGAATAAACGCGCTGGTTTTGGAAGGCCAGAAGTTGTTTTGTATCGGTGGGATGCAGTTTAAAGTCGACAGTAGATCCCCTTGGAAGTCCAACCATGTCAGATTAGAGAGAGAGTGGTCAGAGTGAAACATCTGTCCAATATGAAATACCCGAAGTTTGTAGTTGTTGTATTGGACTGAATTTTATTGTACAGTATGTGTCTGTGGACAAAATAACAATTTACAATGTAATACCATTTGACACTTTCAAAAATGGCCTCAAAAATGATCATGGAGTTTATTTTGACACAATAACTCTGAGTAAGAGGCCGAGCTACGCCCGCTGTGTACCGTTTCTTTGAAGTCATGGTGGGTTACTGGCCTGAGTTGGATTCTGGCTCCGCTATAAAAACCCATAATTGGAATTACACAAAATATAATCATTCACCATATATAAATCAACCATATAGCAACCTTTCTATCAATAACTCAACGGTGAATTAACAGCTTTTGCTGTCTGGATACCCTCCAAACTCTTTCAACGGTCAGTTATATACATTGAGATGCTTCTGGGTGATCCGTCCGTCCATCTTTAAACAGGGGCTTGTGCAGTTCGTGAGACGTTAATTCATTATTGATCTGCTTTCTTAAATGGCAATTAGACCTCAGGATCTCAGGATTTTCTGTCTTTGCCTTTTGCTCGTAAGTAAACACAGACAATATTCAACCACCACCAAACACAGAGCCGGCTTAAGGTCAGAGAGGGTCAGTAAGACACTTTGCTGTGGTGGAGATGACTTCTGTCCACCAGGCAGTCTCACCAGCCATCTGGCCTTCATCAAGCAGCTGAACGAAGCACGCAACTCTAGACTGAAGCATATCAACTATTAATTTAGCATTTTGTAGATTAAATGATCAATCTGCCGTAGGATAAACATGCTGATTTTGCTGTGCCTAAACCAATGGGCAGCGTCATGGCAAAGACGTTCACTTGTTATATACAGTCTATGCTTCAACCTACGAGATATAGGTTCAGGTATTTATTTTTTCATTTTCTTCATCGCTGTCAACATATATTTCGTGTCCCACCAGTGCTGAGCAGGTGTTTGTTGAGCTTCAGAGACAGCCTCATCGATCTGATGTTGTGTGAGAAAACAGACGCCTACATGCGTGATGGAGCAAGTGAGGGGGCTGCAAAAGATGGAAGCATTGTGCGTCTCTTCCTCTCCTCTCTAATGAAGTGAGGAGGTTTATTTCTCTCGTTATGTCCCTGTAGTTCAGCCATCTTTTGCTCAGCAGCTATTCGTCAAGTTTTCCGCTTCTGTTTTAGCACCCACACCCAATTTTGGAGGTAGCAGACTGCATCGTCGAGGTCGGAGACTGCCTCTGTTTTACTCTACATTGACATACTCCCATCCCTCCCTCCAAACAGTGGAAAAGCTATCCACCGTTTTTTACAATCCTGATAAATCTGTCTCATCCTACTGCACCAGCTGCAACCTCTGTTAACAACAACAGCAGAAGCACCAACATTTTCTCTGCCTCTCAATCTTTCTGTCATGTCTGTCTTTTCAATAAATTAACCAGCTTGCTAAATTAATACGATTTTTTTCCTTTTCCAATACAAACCAAGAATAAGTGCCTTCATTAATTTGAACTCTTACAACAGCAGGCGTTAACAAAAATGTAACTATTTGTACACAAAACTAGAGGTGTGCTTGCAAATGTTACCATTCATCATAGAGTTCCTCATAACATTAATATGATTTAAAACCCACTTTATGAGCTAATGTAAATATCAAACCCCAGTCTGAACAAACCCCCTTGGAACTCACATGAAAATGATTTTGTATCCTCAAAATGTGTTTTTGGCAGGCAGAAGCCAGGCCAAATACCACTCCAACCTAGCTGCTACAGCTGACTATTTTAAAAGCTTCAGGGGAGAAAACGTGAACGTTTTCTATGATAACTGGGCGATAACGTCAGCTAGCTAACTTCTCCATACCTCCTGGGAAGCCCATTTAAAAAGGCAAGTTTGTGATGAGCGCTTCACTGAGACTGTTATTTTACCATAACTAGCCTATATTTGTTAACGTAATCCTCGAGTATCCCGACAAACTATCAATCCACGGACACAATGTGACTAACTTTACAGCCCTTTTACTGTTAAAACCCCAAGCCCTGCTTACTTCCATTGTTTTTCCTTGTTTTACTAGCCCACAGTGTCGCCTATTACCTTTTTATTGAATTCACTCGTGAAAAAAAGAAAGTTTGGTACCAATCAATGAAGTGCTTTGTATCCATTTACATGACACCTGCGTTCCTCCATTCTTTGCTGACGATCCAACGTTGCTACAATCCAAAATGTTCTCTCTCTGTTTTGCAGTTTGTAATCCAGTTCGATTTTTATTGAATTTCTTAATTTAAATAACTCAATAAGGTCACCACACTTGTATACATGCCAGCAAACTGAAAATGTGTAACAGTAGCAGGCTCGTTTGGAGTGTGTGGACATGTAGTGCCATGCATGATCCATCTTTATAAAAAACACATATCTTCTCTCCGTACATGTTGTACCGTTGTGCGTATCGAGCAGTTGCGTGGTTTTTCTTATCGAGTGGTTGTGTGTAGGAATGTGTGTGTGAGTGTACGTGTGCTTGAGAGGGAGAGTTAATCCCCGGCTGTCCTGACGCAGGGCCTTCCTCTGTGAGCTCTGAGCTGCAGCTATATTTAGAGAGCCACTCTGCTGTGGGGCAGTCATCACCACAACACAACGGCAAACACACTGATACACACTCGCTGTACACACACTGTGTTGTTTGGAGTGTGTGTGTGTGTGAGAGTGCACTGGCAGACAGGAGCAACCTTCAGAGTGGGTGTTGGCTGTTTGCGCTGTCATTCTGATGTTATCGTTGTAATTATTATTATTAGCATTATTATTCAACAGCTGTATCCTACTAACCCTGTATGTGTCAGTGTAAACCGTTTTTTGGATCCCATTTAGATTGTTGTGGAAACAATGTGTGTTTGCCGGTCACTGTTGAGTACTTCACGTATGGCGTTTTGTTTTCTTGCAGCGAATTGTGCGTCTCTACATTACAACTTTGCTTTGTCCCGTCTTTTCTTTATGCTTTGCAACTCTTACGATGGCATACAAAATGATGTGTTTTAATCGAATTGTCTTTGATGAAGTGCCCTCGAATATCAGACACTTAACTTTAACAAATTAAATCTGCCAGGGAAGCACCATCACCGCCTTTTGCAAAAATGACAGCACGGTGTGCCCTGAAACCTTCATTTATCACCGGCTCCAACAGAAGACTGCCAAGGAATTACTTAGCCTGATTTATTTGAATCAGAAAGTAAATTGCCTCTCATAGGCGGCGAATTCATTTCATATTGTGCAGGTATTGAATGTGTGTCTGTGCCGAGCAGGACCGAATCTTGATTTGTGGTGTTTCCTACCGTTGATTGGAACTTGTTGTTTTATGATCTAATGTTTGAAACATGTACCAGTGATTATCATATTGAGTGTTCTAGGCTTTTAAACCCTGTTTGTGCTTCATGCGCAGTGTTTATACATGTAATTGCATGAAAAGCCAAAGAAGGACTTAAAGTTGAGACAGCACTGACACAATTAACAGCTCAGCCTGGCTCATATTTCATCCGTTTGGATGGAAAAGTCAGACTGCAATGCTTTCAAATTGAATTGCAGGGGCTTAGATGCAACACATTTGTTTGTTGTTTGTTTGGCTTCATCATTTATGGTGGAAAATCGCCTCCTGCATGTCTTGTGACCAGGAACAACCAATCCCAGCCGGCAGATATCTGTTGTTTCTTTGGTATCAGTCTGCGGTAAATACACGGAGGAGAAGTTGATCATTTTTGTGAGTCAGGCCTTGAGGAGATGGCGGTTGCAAGTGATGCACGAGTCATGGTGCTTTCAGCAGCATCTAACCATTCTTTGTGAATTTGCCCGTCAGTCATGATCCATTGTTCATTCGAAAATGTGAATGAGTGCAGCTTTATCTCAGTGAGAGGCCAGACATCAGGCCATTCAAATGTTTTCCAATGTTAGAGAAGGTTAGAAATGTGATATAATCACCAACTCCCATTCCATGTTCAGAGATTGCTCTGTGCCTACAAAATAAGATGCTGAAATGTATGACTCATCACAGGTTCCGCTAACACGACAATACTGTATATTTTCGAGCGCTGGATACATGGACCATTTCATAATAGCAGAAAATACGAACTGAGAAGCGTCTTCAGGATTCATGCTGTAGTCCAGCTCAACATGGTGTGGCAGCCGGAGGGGCAACCCCAGAGGGGCAGTGATAGAGGGACGATATTGCCTGACATGGAGGCGGAGCCCCCATGTCAGGGAAGGGAAAAGAGCGCCAAACCACCATCAGCCCAACAAGCAACACCTGAGGAGGAGAGACGAGGGAGCGACCACACCCTATCAGAGGAGGAGGAGGGGACTACAAAAGGGCCCAGGCAACAGGAAACCGGGAGAGAGTAGGAGTGGAAGAGGAAGCAGAAGAAGTAGCTAAACAGAGAAACCCTTGGAGAAGACTGCCTTACCCCTGGATCACCCTGGAACGTCTGACTACCCGCCCGGCTCACGACCCCTGCCTGTACGACTACCCTGCTCCTGCCCGCGCCCTGGACCGTCTGAGGAATACCCGCTGTGCACCGACCCGTGGAATTGGACCCCGACCCTCCCTCTGGAAAACGGACATTGTGTTCTTGAGTGTCTATCCTACCTCTTTCCCCTCTCTACCTTCAGTAAAAACCTCACTTGAACCGTTTATCTGCCGACTGGTTGTGTTTATTGGTCAGTGTTGTCGTGAAACCCCCTGTCCACCCCGGGGGCTGTCACAACTTGGTGGAGAATGTGGGCGCTACCCGGTTCTGGCAACGCTGACCGATAGACCAACCGACCCAGTAAGCATGGCCACCCCGGTGCCATTTCAAGAGCTGCTAGCGGGGCTAATCGCTAGCAACCAAGAAACCCAAAAGCGCCACGAACAAGCCATGCAAATACAAATGCAAATCCTCCAATCCCAGCAGCAACAACAATACCAACAGCAAAGCCAAATGGAGAAATATATGGAATTGCAAACAGAACGCGCGGAGGCCATGCAAAGCGAAATCAAGGGCATGTTACAGAACCAACAGGAGCAACATACCGTGGAGAGAGCCAATCCAGCGCGCTTCCTGCTCAAACAAACGGCAGCGGACGATGTTGAAGTTTTTTTCCAAATATTCCAGACAACGGCACTCCGCGAGAAATGGCCAGAAGATCACTGGGCAGAGTTAATAGCCCCCTTTTTGATCAATGAAACGCAGGTAACGTATCAGGACTTAGAGCGCGCTGGAAAAGTTGACTTCCGGGTTTTGAAAGCGGAAGCGTTACAGCGATGCGGGGTCACGCTGTTCTTAAAGGCCCAATGATTTCATGACTGGTCATATGACGCCTCACTTTCTCCGCGAGCCCAGATGCATGAGATAAAAAGGATCACGACGGCCTGGCTACACGCAGAGCCAACCGAGGTGTCGCCCACCGATCGCGTGGTCATGGACAAATACATCCGATCACTCCCGTATGAGGCAAAAAAAATTGGCAGGCCAGAGAAACCCCCGAAACATCGAGGACCTGGTGGAAATAATGGAGGGTTACCAAGCCGCACAAGCTTTAGTGCGTGGGGGAAGAAACCAGACATTAGAGGGGCCCACCCGCAAAGAAAAAATTAAAACGGAGGAAAATAAATATGTGTCTCCCTCCTTCCCCCCAGGCTTTCCCCGACGTCGGCCGGCGTTTGGACAGGAAGAGAGGAGGTGCTACCACTGCGGCGAGATCGGGCACATCGCCTGGGGATGCCCTCACCGCCAGGACGCGCCCATGCCCACGGCCAGTGAGGGGAGTCGCCCATGCGGTTTGATTACAGGATGCTGGGCCACTCACGAGGACCACATGCCCCTCACCCCTGTCAAAGTCAATGGCCGCGACGCCTCAGCGATGGTGGACTCCGGGAGCGCCATTACATTGGTGAGACCCACGTATGCTCAGTACCCGCTCCTAACCGGCACCCGAGCGGTCACGTGCATCCATGGGGAGACCCGCGAATACCCCACCACCGCCCTAGAGATCTACACGACAAGGGGTAGATACATCGGCACTGCAGGAGTCGTGGAAGGACTCCCCGTAGAGGTGCTCGTCGGCCGAGACCTGCCCGTGTTCCAGGAGCTTTGGCGCAGCCTGGTGGTGAAACCAGGTACGACCCCTCCCCGAAAGTACAAAAAAAAAGCCATCTGTGGGCTGGGGGAGGAGATCTCCACCGATCCCCTATCGGAAGGAGTCGCCAGTGCCGTGGCCCGGGCGTTGGTGGAGGCCACCCAACCCAACCCCGATGACGTCTATGCCACAGCCATCGAGAACGACGGACCCTCCAGCCCCAGTGAGCCCGAAGGAGAGGCGCCGCCCATCCCCGAGGAAGCAGATACCCCCTCCCTCGACGAAGAGGAGCTGGCCGGGCTGTTTCCCCAGGACCCGGAGGAGCCCATCTTACCCGGGCCCCTCACAGGGAGGTTTGGGACGGCCCAGTTGGAGGACCCCAACCTAGCCAACGCCCTTCGGCAGGTGGCCGCCGTAGACGGACGACCACTGGACGGGGTAAGAGACCTCCCTCCCACACATTTCGCCATATATAACGGGCTCCTATACCAGGTAGTAATGAGGGACGGGGCCCCCCTCAGGTTGTTACTGGTGCCACGTCCTTTTATACCCTCTGTCCTACAGTTAGCCCACTCCCATCTCCTAGGTGCCCATCTAGGAGTGGAGAAAACCCTGGAAAGGGTGAGGGCCAGGTTCCACTGGCCCGGAATAAAAAAGGCCATCGAAGATTACTGCCGGAGCTGCCCCGAATGTCAACAAGTGGCCCCACAACCCCATCACAGAAACCCGCTGGTGCCCCTGCCGATCATCACCGTCCCCTTCAGCAGGATCGGGATGGACCTAGTGGGGCCCCTACCCAAGACCAACAGGGGACACAGGTACATCCTGGTTATTGTTGATTACGCCACCCGGTATCCCGAAGCCATCCCCCTACGCTCCATGGCCACCAAGGGCATAGCCAGGGAGCTTGTGATGTTGTTTTCCAGGGTCGGAATACCGGAGGAGATTCTCACCGACCAAGGGACCCCGTTCATGTCTAGGATCATGAAGGACCTGTGTGGCATGCTGAAGGTGACCCAACTGAGGACGTCGGTGTATCACCCCCAAACGGACGGCCTAGTCGAGAGATTCAACCAGACACTGAAAAAAATGCTGAAAAAGACCATGGACCAGGACGGTAAGAATTGGGACCAACTGCTGCCATTCCTTATGTTCTCCATTAGAGAGGTGCCCCAGGCGTCTACAGGATTCTCGCCCTTCGAGCTCCTGTACGGTCGACGACCCCGGGGACTACTCGACCTGGCCAAGGAAGCCTGGGAACACCAACCCTCCCCCTACCGCACCATGGTGGACCACGTCGAGGAGATGAGGGTGAGGATGGCATCACTCTGGCCCATAGTCCGAGAACACATGGCCGAGGCACAGGCGGCCCAAGCCCGCGTGTACAACCGGGGAACACAACCCAGAGTGTTTAACCCAGGGGATCGGGTGTTGGTCCTGGTGCCCACGGCGGAATGTAAGTTTTTAGCCCGATGGAGGGGACCGTATGAAATTATGGAAAAATTGGGGCCGGTAAACTACCGAGTCAGGCAACCAGGTCGAAGGCACCCGACGAAGATCTATCATGTTAACCTTCTCAAGAAATGGGTGAGTAGGGATGCCATGCTCTGTTTCTCTCTCTCTACAACCCCAGGAAAAACGGAGCCCGTCGAGGTACCCGTGGGAGAAGAGTTGACCCCCCGGCAGAAGCAGGACGTCCGGGAAATGGTGGATCGGTTCCGAGACGTGTTCTCCCCGGACCCCGGATACACCACACTGGTGCAACACCGGATAATCACCGAGCCCGGGAAGAAGGTAAAACTAAGGCCGTACCGCATCCCCGAAGCCCGCCGGGGGGCGATAGAGAGAGAGGTACAGAGTATGCTGGAGGCCGACATCATCGAACCCTCGACTAGCGAGTGGTGCAGCCCTATAGTGTTGGTTCCGAAACCAGATGGCTCAGTCAGATTCTGTAATGATTTTAGACAGCTCAACGCCATCTCAAAATTTGATGCCTACCCGATGCCCAGGGTGGACGAAATGATAGAGCGCATCGGGAGGGCCAGATACATAACCACCCTCGACTTGACTAAAGGCTACTGGCAAGTGGCAGTGGCCCCCGAAGACAGGGAAAAAACGGCCTTCACTACTCCCATGGGCCTGTACCACTATAAGAGGCTGCCGTTCGGTCTCCACGGAGCCCCCCCCACGTACCAGAGACTGATGGACCAGGTACTTCGTCCCCATCGAGAATACGCGGCAGCCTATCTGGACGACATCGTCGTACACGGGGAGGAATGGGGGGCTCACCTCCAAAGACTGGACGCAGTCCTGAAAGCTCTGCGAGGGGCGGGGCTGACAGCCAACCCCAAGAAATGTCGCCTCGGCCTCCGGGAAGCTGACTACCTGGGGTACACCATCGGCCGCGGCTGCGTCAAGCCCCAGGTAGGAAAAGTCGACGCGATCCGGGAGTGGCCCCGCCCCCGCACAAAGAAACAGGTACGAGCCTTTATTGGGCTAGCTAGCTACTACCGACGTTTTGTTCCCCAGTTCTCTGCCCTTGCAGCGCCCCTGACGGACCTCACCAAAAACCGGCTGCCAGATCGGATCGTCTGGACGGCAGAGACCGAGGACGCCTTCGAGAAGCTGAAGGAAGCACTGTGTTCCGAACCAGTGCTGGTGACCCCGGACTTTACCCAACCGTTGGTGGTACAGACGGATGCCTCCGAGACCGGGGTGGGTGCCGTCCTGTCCCAGCTGAGGGATGGAGAGGAGCACCCAATCACGTACGTAAGCAGAAAACTGTTACCTAGAGAAACAAAATACGCCACGGTCGAGAAGGAATGTTTGGCCATCAAATGGGCTCTGGGGGAACTGAAGTACTATCTGCTGGGACGGCACTTTACCCTGGTCACGGACCACGCCCCCCTGGTATGGATGTCCCGAGCGAAAGACAATAACGCCAGGGTCACCCGCTGGTTTTTATCCCTTCAGCCGTATGCTTTCTCTGTTGTCCACAGATCCGGGGCCGCTCATGGAAACGCGGACGCCCTGTCAAGACGGGACGCCCTAGGTTCCTGGAGCAGTCCTCCCCCCAGGTCGGATTTAAGGGGGGGGGTATGTGGCAGCCGGAGGGGCAACCCCAGAGGGGCAGTGATAGAGGGACGATATTGCCTGACATGGAGGCGGAGCCCCCATGTCAGGGAAGGGAAAAGAGCGCCAAACCACCATCAGCCCAACAAGCAACACCTGAGGAGGAGAGACGAGGGAGCGACCACACCCTATCAGAGGAGGAGGAGGGGACTACAAAAGGGCCCAGGCAACAGGAAACCGGGAGAGAGTAGGAGTGGAAGAGGAAGCAGAAGAAGTAGCTAAACAGAGAAACCCTTGGAGAAGACTGCCTTACCCCTGGATCACCCTGGAACGTCTGACTACCCACCCGGCTCACGACCCCTGCCTGTACGACTACCCTGCTCCTGCCCGCGCCCTGGACCGTCTGAGGAATACCCGCTGTGCACCGACCCGTGGAATTGGACCCCGACCCTCCCTCTGGAAAACGGACATTGTGTTCTTGAGTGTCTATCCTACCTCTTTCCCCTCTCTACCTTCAGTAAAAACCTCACTTGAACCGTTTATCTGCCGACTGGTTGTGTTTATTGGTCAGTGTTGTCGTGAAACCCCCTGTCCACCCCGGGGGCTGTCACAATGGGATGACAGATCTGTTGTGTCGCCGTGATGCAGCAGAGTCTCGTTACCCGTCGATTGCCACTGCAGCATCTGACTGGCTACCCCCCCACCCCACCCCGAGGCACAGCAGGATGAATAATTTAATGGCATGCTTAGAATATTTAGAGCGAGTGAGGGGAGTTACCGTCTCTTTATCCGGACACTCCCTGCTTCTGCAGATTTACACAGACTGCACTCACAAAACACCTTTTGGAATAATTTATTGAAAAAACAGGAGATCATACCGCAGATGTGTCACAGGCTCAAGGGAGGGAGACGGAACGATTAGTAATAAGAAAAAAGTCATGCTCTTCATTTCTCTCGCCATTAAAAAGTCAATAGATTCATTTATTTCAGGGTTTTAAAATGATTTATTCTTAATCTACACTTCTAAATAGCCGTGTTCGCTTGCAAAAGGTGCTGCTGCAAAATGTCCTGCTGGTTGTCTGTCATTTTTGGGAAATATGCTCGTTCACTTTTTGCTGAGAGTTAGATGAGATGATTGATACCACTTCCATGACGGTTCTGTTATTACGTAGCTGGAACCAGCAGCGCGTTAGCTTAGCTTAGCATAGAGGCTGTACAATGGGGAAAACAGCTATAGCTCTGAGTCTGTCCACAGGGGAGCAAAATCCACCGACCTCCACCTCTAAATGAACATGCTATGTAATGTTTGTTTACAGGTCTTGTAAACGTGTAAACTTGGCCGGAACAAGTTGCCTGGAAACCAGTGGAAGCAGGAAGCTGCTGGTCCAGAGACATAACACGATCATTTGTGAGCTTTTAGAGATGCTGACAGGCAGATTTGGAGCCAAACTAGTTGTCTAGACTAGAAATCTTTATGCTAAGCTAAGCTAATCAGTTGGTCGCTCTAGCTACAAATTCACCGCACAGACATAAGAGTGGTTTCAACCATCTCATCTAACTCTCTGCGAGAAAACGAATAAGGGGGTTTCCCAAAATGTCTTGCTATTCATTGAACATATGAGTCATACTATGCTTTCATAACCTATTTTACGAATTACATAAGCGGTGTGGTTTTTGTAGATGGATACTTTCCTTGAATTCTCTGTTTCTCAGGACTTTAAAGAGCTGTCACAGGTAGCTCAGAGCTTCCTTGAGGCAAAGGTAGACGCACCTCCACTCGGGAAATGGAGCAGGAATTCAAACAAGGAGTTCATGCAGGACAACTGATGTTAACATGACTATGTTCAAAACTTTTTTTCAAATGTATTTGCTTCTGACACTGTTCCACTTCCTGTGATTTCTTGTTTGTTTGAGCATGCGGGCTAATACGAACTGATCCTGTCCTAAGCGTCCTAACAATACAACAGCAGACAAAACACAAAGCAATAACAGGACTAGCACTGGTCTTCCCACACCATGAAGGGATTCAATCACAAATTACGGATTTTCAAACGTAATCATCCCTGGTTGATTTGTTGAATGAATGAAATATGGAGACAAATTACCATAAAGGCATATCACCGACATTTCCCCTCTCAATCATCAACAGTTCACCCATCGGAGAACTGAATCGGCTGATTCCTTTCTCTATCAGCCATGTCTGTCACCACAATACGACAGCTGTCACTGTGTCTCTAATGTGGGGAAGAGATGCAACCTTATGATAAACAAAACGGCGTATCTTTGGCATGGCACTCTGCACGCGGCTCGCATCATCCGACCGCTACACGATTTGGGGTGTCGTTTTGTAACTGTACAATTTGTAAATTTGGCTTTCGACAAAGAAAAGACAGAAACAAAAATGTGTTTTGTGGTTAAAAATCCAAACAAACCCCGACTCTGGTCTGCATGCGCTTGACAACATCCCAGGTGATCTCATGATGTGACTGTGGCTTGCGTGAAAAAACTCATACATGTGAATGAAACTTGAATGCGCATGTCTTCATTCACCACTGCTCCGCACCTCAGCCCCAGCCTGCTGCTCTAAAGCCCCCCCCCGTCTCAAATACTGTCTTCTGTCCTTCCTCTCTGCTTGCCCACGCTGGTGCCCACAAGGTCGTAATATTTTTCAAGGTATGTATGGATACACACCAATTTTTTTTTATAAAACAAGCCGCCATCTTCCTCGTGTTTCTGGCTCTCTGACTGGAGATGGATATATAGCGGTCGTTTCTGCCCCCCCCCCCCCCCCCTGCAGGCTGGATAGCTGGCTAGCATCTCAGGAGACGTCCATAGGCAACCATGCCCACAGCAACAACCCTGGTAGTTCTGGCACTATTGCAATCCAGTGGGCTGCAATGTCAAGCTGATGTCATGTGCTGACTGAATGGAAATGCTAAGTTATTCGTATTGAAAGTGACGCGGTATAATGAGTATAAAGTGCGAGACGTGTACGGGGCGAACAAACACAGGACTTTCACCCAGGACACTGCTGTTTGTGTCCTGGGTGAAACCCGTTAACGTTCGTTACTTCAGGTGACGTAAGAAAGCTCAATTCAACGTACCTCGTAGTTTGCAGAAACGTACAATGCCAACATTTCTTCTGCCGACTGGGTTGCATTTACATGTTGATTAATGATGACAATGTATCGGTCGTCAACAGGTGGTCTACAAGTAATGATGGCGAAATGAGAAGCTGCTTCAGATCTAGTTTGCGACTTTGTCTCATTTTATACACCAGGTGCCTGTAAAAAGGATAGAGAACAGCCTGAGCACATTGTTACCAGTGTTATAGTCAAAAGTATGGCCATTATTTGTCTATCTGTACTTCTGGCAAAGAATCCTCAGAGATTATGAATGGATTTGGCAAACATTTACGAGGGGGAATTTGGCAAATAATTGGTCGGTAACCAGATTTTGCCTGTAATCTGGATCTGGAATTTCTCCCGTGAAACAGTTTTTGTTGTCTATTCATGGCTTCACTCCTCATGAGGACGCCTCGCAATCAGCTGCTAAAAAGCATTTATGTGATATTTTGGTGCAGAGGCTGCAGCTTCAGAAAACTCTGACTGAGATGGATATGTATGATATTGTTTACATGCAGCTTTATGGATTATTAACACAAACCGTACAAACTCAAAGAAAGATACGGAAATTTGGTATCTTCGCAGCTATAGGTTATGTGGCTCTAATCAATACGTTTGTAATACCAATGTATCAAAGGACAATGTAAAAGACAACGTGACAATGCAGAGTGATGAACCTACAAAGAATTATCACATTCATCTACAGCTCTCCCTCGGCTTTACAGAGCGTTTCATTCGATCTGTGCGGCCCGAGATTTTACTGTTTTGTTTCACTCTCCCCTTTCAAGCTGTTTTCGGTGAAAAGGCTACAGGATGCTACCGGTTCAGTAAACAGCAGACAGACGCAGTTAAATGTAAAAGAAACCAATATGTTACCTCAGGAGGCGGTGGAGACAAAAACAGAGCCAGAAGTGGGAATATCAAAGGAAAGCTGAATAGTGAACACCTTGACTTACTATCAATCCATCATTCAAAAAAGGATTGAAGTCATTTGGTATTTTGAAAGCTAATGCCAAATCCTTTGTCGTGAAGCTCCCTTTCTGACACTCTTAAATTAACTAAATGACCTTATCTTTTGCCACATCCAAAGCAACAGACCTCTGGACACAGAAACTCACTCTTGAAATCGCTGCATTTGTTAGATCATTGTTAATAATCGTTATTTTCCTTTCTGTGTCTGGGTTCAAATGCAATTCTTTTTTTTATTATTCTTCGTGAAAAAACATTGTGTTATGTTGCTCTCCAAGGGAGGTTTCACCAGTGTATGTCGTCAAACTGCTGCATCGTCTTAGCTTTTAACGAAACAGTTGAAGCGATGCGCAGATCAAACACGGAGGAGGAACCCGTGTCCACAGTGAGAGCAGGTCTGCTGTGTTTCAGCTGCCAACAAATGACTTAAAACTATTTGTGGCAGAGTAACCTTTGTGCCTCGGAGCGACTGTGCTATTCATAAACCGGCCAGCAGTGAAGCCCGATTGATGGTCTGAGGCTCTGTGTGATTGCTTAATGCGGTTACCATGGATACCACTTGCAGTGATGTGCATTGGAATGCCGAACCTTGCGGCAGATTCTTCTGTACCTTTCTTTTCCGAGCTGCAGAGACTGGTTGTTCTGCCAAGGCCTTTTAATTCATGTCGGAATGAGAGCATGGCAGCGTGTCCTTATATTCACACCTGTCTTACCATACGTGTAGAGTAGAGACTCCTTAAAGATCAGAAGTACAGGCGCAAATTAAAGGTCAGGGTACAAGGCACATCAATTGGTGGCTGTGATAGGTTTTATTACATGACCTGGTTCCCCGGGTACTCCAGCCCGATGGCGATGACGATGTCACCGCCCCTGATTCTTCTCACATTTCTAATTATAGGATGGAGGTGTAAACTTCATCACCGCTCCTGCAGTACTCTTTGATTCATCCCTCTTGCTTAACTATGTCCTCTACAGTGGTAGAAGAACGATTCGGATAATTTATGGCAAAATGCATTCATCTTAAATGACTCTACTACAAGTAAAACTACTTGATGCAAAATCCTACTGAAGTAAAACTACATCAGTGAAATGTAATTAAGAGTATCTAAAAGTCGTTCCACAGAAATAGCCCTCCTGTGACTGGCAGGTGGCCAGAGGAGTTACTGTAAATGAATGCTCTTCTTGTTTTTTTAACTGCTGGATGTGTAAATGAGCAACTGTTTGCGAGCACATTCATCATATCAAAGTAAAAGGTGTTCGCTGATATGTCCATGTTGTGTTCACAACTTGTTTCTGCTGCTCCCAAGTGGGCATAAATATAGTTGTGTAGGTTTGTGTTGAATATGTATTCTATGTATCTACATGAATGTTTTCTAAGTGATTGGAAACAGCCTTGTATGTTGTCTCTGCTCTGACTTTGGTACAAGAATACAGAGTTTTAATTTTGACATGTCAAAAGAAGGGCTGACAGGGAAAAGTAATCTGTCCGTAATGTTTCTCAGCGTGACTAAACCGTTCAATTCATCTTATTTTTGTACGTGTATTGAACTCATTTGAACAGATTCTTCAGCCTAAGTTCAGTGAAGTCACATTTTTTTTATGGCAGTAGAGGAATCAAGGTTTTTAAGTTGAACCACCTTGGTGTACGATTTGAATAGTAAAAGAAAAAAGATGATGGATGGATGTAAAACAAATATTTTAAAGACTTAAACCCATATTTAGTCATATTTATAATTTGTTGGAATACCAATAGATGCTTCCAATTCAGCTGCAACTTTACATCTGCATATTTATCTCAGGCCGTACATAACCTGCACATAACACAGACTGCACAACAACACACAGAACGATTGTATTTTATACAACTCTCAGCCCAGGGATGACTCTCAAACGTTCAAATAACATTTCACTTAAGATGAAACAAAGTGGAACAACTGATCTTTATGCAAGTTGTACAACAGCTTTTGTAAAAGTGTGTTTTTTGCCAATATCTTTGAATTATTTTTTGCTCTTCCTCTCCTCCTCCTCCTCCTCCTCCTCTTTATCTTCACAGACCATGCAAGCGGCGCGATGCCCGACAGATGAGCTGTCGCTGTCTAATTGTGCCGTGGTGAACGAGAAGGATCTGCAGTCAGGACAGTGAGTCATCATTATCGCATATTCGTCGATGCGCTTGTCAATACAGACCCACACACCCGGGCATCTCCCCGGGCGTCTACTCATCCATCCACCCACCGTATCCCCTTATCCTTCGTCCAGCAGGTCACAGTCAATAATCTGACATGAGGCTGCAGGATTTACAGCCTGTGGTCAACAGGATTATTTTGCTGGATATCATAATAATGATAACTAGAGGTGCAAGAATTAAATGTAAAAAGACACCATCTTTTCAACCGGATTATTCAAAAAAATGAATCAATAAAAATGTAATAAATCGCAAACATTAATGCCAACAGTTCCTTGAAGCTAACAGACAAAATCAAGCATTTGATCTGATCCCTGATCAGTGAGATCAAATTATAAAGAGGTATTGCTAAAGCACATGAACGCATCATTTCCTGTGCATCCCTTGAGGGGGAGTAGGTCATTTGAATCCAGCGCCGGAATGGCGGACTCCGCCAGCAACAATAAAAACCACTGTGTAGACGGGCAATTACAGAATATAAATACATGAAATCTCTGTTGCAGAAACATGCATACCATCACTGTAGTAGTTAAAATAGAAACTTTAAAAAGCACGATAGTATGGTTATTGGCATTGTCTAATTATGTACGGTACTTAAACGGTTACCATTCGCTGCTATTTGGGGTTACCAACATGTGAAATACCTCCGTGCAGCTTTCATGATGATCTCAGTTTTTCAAATAGGAAGTTATTTCATTGTCCTTTCTGCATTGCCACCATCACAGTTGGCCCTCTAAATGAAGGGGCAAACAGTTTGCTCACACACCCGTTTTAACTTTGTCTAGTGTCTGCATTATTTTGTCCCTTTCAGGCAGTTTTGTGCAACTGAGATGAAAGCCTTTCAACTTGGTTTTGCGTGACAAACTCTTCGGATGTCATCGTGTTTCTGCTGGACAAAGATAATGGGATTGAGCTGCTGACAAACAACAGAAGGGATGACACAGGCTCATTGCTGCAGAAGTAGTGTTACATAAGAATATAACAATGAAAAAACACATTTAAAAGGTCGTCATAGATACGATTGGTTCATATTCATTTGCACACATTCGTTTCTGTACGTGTTATCATTTTAAGAATGAGCAAACTTGATTTCCAGTGGGAGCCTCTTGGCAGATCTCAAAATGAATCTGTTATCTGTGTTCTACATTCGTACTGCCATGGCAACTGCTGCCTTGTCTTTATCATCCGTTGTCACTGTGCATGACGTTTTAAGATGAGAATAACTATATATATAAATATATATATATATATATATATATATCTCAGGTTTAACACTGTTGTCATTATTGTAAATATCTGGTAATGAGTATTTGCAGATATTCAAAAACGGCTGGCGAAATATTAAAGACGCTTCTCTCGTAGCCTAGCAACAAGGTAACGCTTTAAAATGAAGGTGTTAAATACCCGCTGCAGTGATGTGATGTAATGCATTCCTTCAGTAGGCATCGACATTGAAAGGTGCTTTTACTCAAACTCTGACTCTTATCAAACTGTCTCGATGAGCCTCGTGAGGGCGCCTTGTGTGAGAGGAAAGCAGTGGTATCCTAGCAACCATCGCAGATAAACCAATGGCAACGTATCAATAATGCCTCTGTGAAGTTAGTTCATTAAGTAGTGGTGCATGGTCTCCACACACACTGATATGTTGGTGATTTTCTTTCCTCACCTCCAGAGATGTCACCTAGAGCGCTGTAAAAAGATCAGTATTATGTTTGAATAAATTAATTAAAGCTGCACTGATTCATGTTTTTAATCACCATCTAACATGTAATGTGAAAGGAGCTGTCTATATTGACAAACCCCCAGAGTCTTGTCATCCCAGTGTATGCGATTCCTTCTCTATTTTGGATGTTTGCCTTTGGTTTTTTTGGGGCATGAAGCTACCTGCTCAGCACCAGACAGACAATGTTAGCAATTAGCTTCTGAATATAGTGGAGCATTTAGCAGCTAGAGAGGCACATATTCCCCTCAAGAGTTTGTGCCGACCAAACCAGAGCAGAGAGAAGACTGGATAGAGGACTCATATTTGTCAAGTAGCCAGAAACAAAACTCTAAATGCAGGCTAATGTAGCTTCATGTCTGCTGGATGTATAAAAAGCAATTGTTTGCAAAGACGTAAACCATGTCATGCCCCCCCCCCCCAAAAAAAATCTGCTTACTCAGTAACGTTGATGTTAAAGCATACAAATGGAGCGGAAAAGAACATATTAGACAGTGAAAGGTCAAATAAGACAAATTGAGGGATGAGGGAGCCGTGTTGCATTGCATATGGTAGTTAATAACAGTCCTGCAAGCCAAAATAATTCACGATGATGCATGTAATATCCAGCGTCTGTCTGCCTCCTATCTCTGCAGACATGTGTCAGTGAAGACCACACCCAACCACAAGTTTGTGTTCACAGTGACGACCCACCACACTGTGGCACCTGGAAGCATCGCCTTCAGCCTGCCACAGGTACACACTCACACACACACACACACACAAGCAACTTGCACACACTTTGTTAATTGGCCTACAGTTTGTCGTCTTTCCTTATGTCCCTGTCTTAATCTCTCTTGTAGAGGAAGTGGGCCGGTCTCTCCATTGGCCAGGAAGTGGAAGGTATAACGTTTTCTATTTGATTGCGCTGCAAAATGCTACGAACAGAACACAATAGCTCTTTTGCTGTAGTTGACATTAGCTATGACATCAGCGACCTCCATAGTGACTCATTTCTGAAACAATGGGTCATTCATTTCTAACTGACAGTTACTTTAGTCCAGTTCGCCGGCTGAAATGACAACCGTCACTGAATTATTTTTATCAACTGTAGCTAGCTAGCTAATTAAGCTAATGTTAGCTTCATGAGATGGTTGCCAACATAAAACTAGTGTCTGGCAGCCTTTTTGTTGTTTCTGGCTAACTTGTATTAAAACAAGAACCCCGTAAAGGGCTATTAAATATGCACTTGCGGCTAAATACGTCCAATGAAGAGCAGGACTTTGATAGCATCCGGGATTGCCTTCCGCACAGTTGGGGAAATATTACCGCAAGTTGTGATTAGTGATATGCTAAACCATGTCTTTCAACAAAGCAAAATGCTAGGTAGCTACTGTGGGCAGTATGCTAGGTAGCTGGATATGCTAACATTTGCATTACATTAGTGCACTATTTAATCCATTCCTTACACATTTTTAGTTTTGAAAAGGCAAAAAAAGACCCATTTAATCCAATGTGTGGTGGTCTTCACAAAATGTTGTATTTATTTAAATGTTCAATTCATCTGTCCCCTCAGTGGCCAACTACAACTTTGACAAGTCCATGCAGTGCATTGGCGCCATGACAATCGAAATTGACTTCCTGCAGAAGAAGAGTACTGACTCCTCCCCCTACGACTCAGACAGGATGGCCGCCGAGTTTATCCAGCAGTTCAACAACCAGAGCTTCTCTGTTACTCAGCAGGTTCATATCCACAAACCTACAAAATCTCTCTCTCTCTCTCTCACACACACACACACACACACACACACACACACACACACACACACACACACTTTGCTTTGTTCTTAGTTGTTCGATGTTGCTCTGCAGGTTGTTTGATCATCCTCTTGCCTTTCTCTGTCTCTCAGCTCGTGTTTAGTTTCTGTGACAAGCTGTTTGGCTTGATGGTAAAAGAAATGGAAGCCATGGATGCCAGCATCCTCAGAGGAGAACCAGCTTCTGGAAAGAAACAGAAGGTACCGACCGGCATTGCAGACATGCGGTTTATTTGATTTATCGTCAAAACCAGTAAAAGGAGCAGATCAACGTGTCACCATTCACAAGCCTTTATAAAATGGGGGACAGCTGATCATTAACAAGCACATGTGTGGGGTTGCAGGGGACACGTCCGGTAAAGTGATGGTTGCAATCTGCCATAAAAATCTGCATACAAATTCAGCAGAATCCAGGAAAGTATTTGACGCTCCCGCATGTCCCCAAGTACTCACTGTAGCTCTGTTCCTTGTAAACATACCCCTCAATAATTAAACTCCGGGTAATGCCTAAAGCTTGAAATTGAAATGCTTATGAGGAATGAAATGGTGCAGATATCAGCTGGAGTCGAGGGAATAGAAGCATTCCAGTGATTTATTGCCTTACACTTTATTTAGCAATGCACATTAATATATGGCAGCTCCTAGGGACAAGAAGCAGTCACAAGCAAAAGTGCACACATTCAGAGAAATTTGCTCCAGATTCAGAAATGCATCAAATACTACAACATATAACAAGTGAAAACTCAAACATCAGTCAAAAAGGTATTCAGAATAGCGGAAAAATAGCTAAAACCAGATATGCTGCAAATACCACAGTCGGTCCTGGTGGTGCTTTCGCTCCTGTACACGTTTCATCCGAAGGGGCCATTGGTATTCTACATGTATCATCGTGGAGATGGAGGGAAATATTTCAGAACCATCGGAGAAAAAATTGCAGCTTCTGTTTCCTCCGACAGATCGACATCGGACTGTTTGTGGGCAACAGCCAGGTGATCTTTGAGAAGGCCAATAGTTCATCCCTCACACTCGTTGGTAAGTTCCTTCTTTTACCAAAATGTGATTCACCTTTATGATCTGGAATCTAGGGGGCTAAGAGAAGGACAATATGTCACGAAATCAAAGCGGGAACTGTTGTCAGAGGCTGTTTTTCTTAGCATTTTCACTCAATCGTCAGATGAAGTTTAAAATATATTTCAATGTACATGGTAAACATGGCAGTAAGAACAATACACTCTTCTCTCGCTGAGGAAAAAAGGCCAAGAACGACTTACAAGCCAAACTTGACTTTTATTTTAAGGGTTTTTAATTCGCTATTGAGCTGCAGAAATCCCATTTTCCTTCCCATCTGACAACATCCTGAAACTGGTTTATTTTTTCGAAGCTTTTATCAAATATCTTACTGTATCCTCACGGAGCCACTCGCTTTAAACACGTATATCTGTGAGTTGCTGGTCAAGTGGTTCCCCTATGTCTTTTTAACAGGTAAGGCAAAGACCAAGGAGGCCCGACAGACGATCATCAACCCAGAGTGGAACTTTGAGAAGATGGGAATCGGCGGTCTGGACAAGGAATTCTCCGACATTTTCCGCAGGGCCTTTGCTTCCCGAGTCTTCCCTCCAGACATTGTGGAGCAGATGGGTGAGAAAGCCTCTCGATCTTCACTCCGGTTGACTTTTCATATTTTCACCGTGCACGTCCACCATCCTTCTGTTGGCTTTTAGGATAAATTTGTCATGATGTCTCTTTTCTTCTCTGTATTTATGAGGTTTTACCTTTCTCTGCCCTCATATGACATATAGTGTAATGCAGGAACTTTCATTTTAACCAACAAGTGAACGTTCTACGGAGCCGGAGGGAGGCTGGTGATACTGCAAGACAAAAATGGAAAAAAAAGAATATCCAAAATTGAAGTCGTAAATTTACGAGGAATAAACAGTGTACAACTACAATGAAAAAAATGTAAATATATTTTATATTATGTAAAATATATTTACATTTTTTTCATTTGGTTTTCATAACCAAATGCTGCAGTAATACAATGGAGGAAACAGGGTTTGTCAACACAGCAGCTTTCCCCCTCACACACAGCGAGCGAGAGAGACACACAGACAGCAACATACTATTCCTTGGTTTTATGATTCATTTTATGATTCTGCTTTCTTCTCCCTCTGGCTTTTCTTGATCCCCTCCTCTCCTTGCTTTTTCCTCTGGCGTCTTGTATTTCTTACATCTCTCCTTTCTGATTCTGCTTGCACTTTTCACTCCTCGCCATCTCACCTTTTCGTCTTTCTCCTCCCTCCCAGGGTGTAAGCACGTGAAGGGCATCATGCTGTTCGGGCCTCCTGGCTGTGGTAAAACACTGATGGCCAGGCAGATTGGCAAGATGCTCAACGCCCGCGAGCCGAAGGTCGTCAACGGCCCCGAGATCCTCAACAAGTACGTGGGAGAGTCCGAGGCCAATATCCGCAAGCTCTTCGCTGACGCGGAGGACGAGCAGAAGAGGGTGAGGGGGAGACGCTCAATGTGCTTTTTAAAAAAATGTTCAAGAAGAAAAAGAAAACTGAACTCATCGTTTTTTGAACTCGTCTCCAGCTGGGAGCCAACAGCGGCCTCCATATCATCATCTTTGATGAGCTGGATGCCATCTGCAAGCAGAGAGGCACGGGCGCCAGCAGCACGGGCGTGCACGACACCGTGGTCAACCAGCTGCTGTCCAAGATTGACGGCGTGGAGCAACTCAACAACATCCTGGTCATCGGTCAGTGGCATCAGCGAGAACTGATATATGACGATATAAAGGCTGTTCAGTTGTCATCTTTAATTAAAGAACCCAATCAGACCACATTTTGCAGTTATTTGTTTTACTTAGATTTGAGTTACAAGTACCTTTATGTTTTGATTTTAACCTAAGAACGAGTCACACGCAAATGGATGCGTGTGAAATGATATCAACATAAACATGTTGCATGTTTATTTGCGCCACAAAAGATGGGTTTCTCCTGTCACTGTATGCTTCTGCAATGAATTTCATACGGTAAATGTCAGACAGCATGGCTCACGTACGTCTGCCTTCCCTCAATCTCTGCCGTTTCCTCTTTCCCTCCAGGTATGACCAACAGGCCCGACCTGATAGACGACGCCCTGATGAGGCCTGGCAGGTTTGAGGTCAAGATGGAAATCAGTGAGTGTTTCTCTTTCTCTCCCCCTCGGCCTGGTCGGCCCTGTTTCTCATACAAACTGCTCCGCTTGGCATTCTGGTTTAAGTTAGTGTCCCCTTATCCCCATGCAGGACCTCAAAATGATGGCCATTTTCCTCAGCACATTTCTACTTTGCTTAATGCTGATGTGATCATTTTAGGGCGTGTCCATATGCGTGCAGAGCAGTGATTGGTCGAGGGGATTGTTTGCGCATGTAGCGTAAATTGAGCCACAGAGACGCTTCAGAAAGGAGACGGCACACTTGAGATTCATTTACTGTGTCTATGTCGTGCAGGTTTTGCCAGTGCCCCGCCCCTTTAGGACTCAGGTCTAGAGTCTATTGCCTCCAATGGGAGAAGTGGACATGAACACAGATTATGAGCGATTCTTTGGCCCTGGTTCATCGAGGAGCACAGCTGACAAAAGTATTTTGTTGATATATTCAGTGATACTTTCGATTTTTCTGATAGCCTTTTAAAATAATCTTCAGTTTAGCGGCTCCATAATAATTAAAGCTCTGGTGCTGCTTGTCCTTTATCTTGTGCTGAAATACACAATAATAAGTTTGGTGGATTAATTTCCTGAACTGTATACCTCTACATGTATGTATCCACACCACAGTACGTCTTTTTCTTACTCTATTTATATGCTTTGGTAAATGGAGTGGTGCCGGAATGAGTGGTAAAACCCCGGAATGAGTCAGCATTTTTGAACTTCTGGTTCCCTCGTCTCAAAGTCAATGTTTTTTTTCTTAGATGCCTGAAATAAGGCCTGTGATTAACACAAGCTTCAAATATTCAAACTCTTTTTTTCTGTGACATAAAATACATCAATAAATACCCCTCTGGTGAATTTTTCTGCAGCACTATATGTTTTTTTGAATCACATCATGCCAGCATGGAGTTATAATTAAGTGAATAGAGACGTTTTACTAATTTTACCTTTTTACATTTATTCATTGCCTCCTCTGCCCATTCTCATCCTTCTTCCTTTCCTCACATCTTCCATTCTGTCACATCAACTCTACCCCATCCCTCTCTTCCAATGACCTCTCGACTCTTCTTTCCTTTCCATTCCCGTGTCCATCTTGTCCTCACGCCCCTCCTCCTCCTCCTCATCCTCTCACCGCCAGGTCTGCCCGATGAGAAGGGGCGTGTCCAGATCCTGACCATCCACACCAACAAGATGCGAGGCTACAAGCTGCTCGCCCCCGATGTCGACATCAAGGAGCTGGCAGCCGAAACCAAGAACTACAGCGGTGCCGAGCTGGAGGGGCTGGTCAGGGCCGCTCAGTCCACGGCCATGAACCGACACATCAAGGTCACTCTGCACCTTGCAAGACTCAAAGCTTGCATTAGGGTTTGGTTGGGATGCCGCCGCAGTGAGAAGTCAAGATTGAAATGTGAATTAAAACGTATAAAATCATGTTGAAATTCAAAGTAAGTGTGGTGAAAAAGATGACAGTGTAATAACAGCTGGCACAGCCAAATAGTGGTTTGCAGAATGTAAACATGTTAGCTGGCGGAGCAGTATGCTGGCAGATTATCTTGCTGGTTGTTGTGACCCTCGCCTGTGTAGCCCACAGCAAAATGACTGCATCTTGAGCAACATTATACGAACTGTTTACGTCACGCAAAGCATGATGGGAGCTGGACTGGTATTAATCCCATTCCAATAAGCAAAACAATAGGAGTGACAAAAGTCATGAAAATTAGCTTTTTGTTTGTGTGAAAGTTCATTCTTGACTTTGGGAATAGTCATTTGTCAAATCAAGGACTACTTATTCGCTTTCGCCTGCATCATACAAGGAATTAGTTCAGTAGAATTGTTTCAGTTTTTACTTGCAACTTAAACATTCCTTTTATTCACCCCCTGGCTCCGAGTGACAAGTGAGCTGAACTTCATATGTAAACCTGAGGAGGTTTTAATGCAATTGTATGTTCGTCTCCAGGCCACCACGACAGTGGAAGTGGACATGGAGAAGGCAGAGAAGCTGCAGGTCACCAGAAGTGACTTCATGGGATCCCTCAACAACGACATCAAACCCGTACGTGCCGGGTCGTTTTACAGTTGATGCCCCCTGACTGTAGAATACGGTATAATCCTGTATTATGTAAAGGCAGAAGGCAGTTCCTGACACTTCTTTATGTTTGCTCCCCAGGCGTTTGGTACGAACCAGGAGGACTACTCCAACTACATCATGAACGGCATCATCAAATGGGGCGACCCGGTCACTCATGTCCTGGATGATGGAGAGCTGCTGGTGCAGCAGACCAAGAACAGTGATCGCACACCGCTGGTGGCTGTGCTACTGGAGGGTAAGAAACCAGAAACACACAGAAAAGCAGAGCAAAATTACAATAAAACACACTTGCACTATTATTCCAATTAAAGAGGTACCGGTAAATCAATTAGTTTTGCCCAAATTGTGGATAATGTGTGACTTTGCACAAGATTGAAAAATACCCCACGTTGAAATTCACCAGTTTTAGTGGTTAAAAAAAACCATTATTTGAGCTAAATGACTCAAACGACACTCACGGCTTTCACGCCACTGAGCTACACATACAAACACATGCAGACAGTGAATTGCACCGCTCCTCCGCTCTCGACACACACCAGGCCCACCCCACAGCGGAAAGACGGCCTTGGCGGCTCAGATTGCAGAGGACTCGGAGTTCCCCTTCATTAAGATCTGCTCTCCAGAGAAGATGATTGGACACTCGGAGATCTCCAAGTGCCAGGCGATCAAAAAGGTAAGCGCTGCAGTGTGTTTTAACCCCCTGTAACAGCCCCCGGGGTGGTCAGGGGTGTTACTGGACAATATGCAATACTTATAAAGACACGGAGACTTAAAGACGTGGCAATCAAATACTTTACTGGGGTATTGGTAACGACACAGCAGCCACACAGCCAATACAAGTCCGTTAAGCAAGAGAAGGGTCTAGGTGCAGTTCCGGGGTCTGATACACAAGGCGCAATTCTCGTACGGTCCAGGGATTGGGCAGGGGCGTCGTTCTCCTCCAAGCAGGGGTCAGTAGCCGGGGGCAATCCAGTTGGGGTAGTCTTCCGTTCCAGGGTCGGTGGCTAAGTAGTCTCACAATATCTCACCGTCTTGAATGGTTTCACCTAAGTTACTCCTTCGACTTCACATCTTCCTTCTCCTTTTATATCCGCCCATGAAGCTCCCCTGGCCGGCTCTCTCAGGTGTGCCTTGTTGCGCTGATTGCCTGCTGGCACTAAGGGAGCGTGTGCAAAGTGCAATCCATTTCTCTCTGGTAGTCTGTAGTATCTTCCTGCCATCACTACTCCCTGGGCTCGCCCACCCCGGCTGCCACACACCCCCCCCCTTAAATCTGACCTGGGGGGAGGACTGCTCCAGGAACACCAGGCGTCCCTGCGGGACAAGGCATCGGCGTTTCCGTGAGCGGCACCGGATCTGTGGACGACAGAGAAGGCATAGGGCTGCAGAGACAGAAACCAGCGGGTGACCCGGGCGTTATTTTCTTTATTTCTCGACATCCATACCAATGGGGCATGGTCGGTGACCAGAGTGAACTTTCGTCCCAATAAGTAATATTTGAGCTCGCCCAGGGCCCACTTGATGGCTAGGCATTCTTTTTCCACTGTGGAATATTTCTGTTCCCTGGGCAAGAGTTTTCTGCTGATGTATGTTATCGGGTGTTCCTCACCATTTTGTACTTGGGCCAGGACGGCGCCTACCCCGGTCTCTGATGCGTCGGTCTGGACCACCAACGGTTTCTCAAAGTCCGGGGTCACCAACACTGGTTCTGAACACAGCACCCTCTTGAGGTTCTCGAAGGCCTCCTCTGTCTCTGCTGTCCACTGGATCCGCTCTGGCAGCCGGTTTCCTGTTAGGTCCGTCAGGGGAGCTGCAAGGGAGGAGAAGTGGGGGACAAATCGCCTGTAATAGCTCGCCAGTCCAATAAATGCCCTTACTTGTTTCTTGGTGAGGGGGCGGGGCCATTCCCGGATCGCCTCGACCTTCCCTACCTGGGGCTTGACGCAACCTCGCCCAATGGTGTACCCCAGGTAATCCGCATCTCGGAGGCCGAGGCGACACTTTTTGGGGTTAGCTGTTAGCCCCGCTCCCCTCAGGGCTCGGAGCACGGCGTCGACCCGACGCAGGTGGGTCCCCCACTCCTCCCCATGTACGACGATGTCGTCTAGGTACGCCGCGGCATACTCTCGGTGGGGCCGAAGGACTTGGTCCATCAGCCTCTGGTAGGTAGGTGGGGCCCCGTGTAGACCGAAGGGGAGCCGTTTGTACTGGTACAGCCCCTCGGGGGTGGCGAAGGCTGTCTTCTCTCTGGCCTCGGGGGCCAAGGCCACTTGCCAGTAGCCCTTCGTGAGGTCCAGGGTGGTAATGAATCTGGCACTCCCTACCCGTTCGATCATCTCGTCCACTCGTGGCATCGGGTAGGCGTCGAATTTGGAGATCTGGTTGAGCTGGCGGAAGTCATTGCAGAACCTGACTGAGCCGTCAGGTTTGGGGACGAGGACGATGGGGCTACACCAATCGCTTCTGGAGGGCTCGATTATGTCCGCCTGCAACATTTTGCGTACCTCTGTCTCAATGGCGGTCCTCCTGGCTTCTGGCACCCGATACGGCCTGAGACGTACCTTCTTCCCAGGTTCGGTATGTATGTGATGGTGGATGAGGTCGGTGTACCCCGGCTCTGGGGAGAAGACGTCCCGGAATCGGTCCACTAGCTCGCGGAGGTCTTGCTTTTGGCTGGGGGTCAGCTGCTCTCCCATGGGGACCTCTACTGCCTCCGTCTTTCCTGTGGTGGGAGGGGAAGAGAGAGAGAGGGAAAATAGGGCCTCACGGGCCACCCATTTTTTTAGCAGGTTAATGTGATACACCTTTGTTGGATGTCGTCGCCCTGGTTGTCTTACCCTGTAGTTCACTTCTCCTATTTTTTCCATTATTTCATAGGGTCCATTCCACCGAGCCAGGAATTTGCACTCAGATGTGGGGACTAATACCAGGACTCGGTCCCCCGGGCTAAATTCTCTGGGCTGGGTTCCCCTATTGTAGACCCGGGCTTGGGCAGTCTGGGCCTCGGCCATGTGTTCTCGAACCATCGGCCAAATTGTTGCCATTCTCTCTCTTACCTCTTCCACGTGTTCCACCAGCGTACGGTGGGGTGATGGCTGGTGTTCCCAGGCCTCTTTGGCCAGGTCGAGGAGTCCCCGGGGCCGTCTTCCGTACAACAGCTCGAAGGGGGAAAATCCCGTGGAGGCCTGGGGAACCTCACGAATGGAGAACATGAGGAAAGGGAGCAGCTGATCCCAATTACGTCCGTCTGCCTCCATGGCTTTCCGGAGCATCCGTTTCAGGGTCTGATTAAACCTCTCTACTAGGCCGTCTGTCTGCGGGTGGTATACCGACGTTCTTAACTGGTTTACCTTCATTAGCCCGCACAGGTCCCTCATGATTCTTGACATGAAGGGGGTCCCCTGATCAGTCAAGATCTCGTCCGGGATGCCTACACGAGAAAATAACATCATTAATTCCCTGGCAATACCTTTGGTGGCCATGGTCCGAAGGGGAATGGCCTCTGGGTAGCGAGTGGCGTAATCCAGCACCACCAAGATGTACTGGAATCCCTTACTGGACCTTGGGAGGGGTCCCACCAAATCCATCGCAATCCTACTGAAGGGAATTGAAATAATGGGTAAGGGGATCAGCGGATTGCGATGGTGCGGCTGGGGGGCGACCCGCTGGCAGTCAGGACAGCTCCGGCAGTAGTCCTCCACCGTTTTTTTCACCCCGGGCCAGTAAAACCGGGCCTTGATTCTTTCCAGGGTTTTCTCCACCCCCAGGTGGGCCCCCAACAGGTGGGTGTGGGCCATCTGGAGCACCACCGACACAAAAGGGCGGGGCACCAATAACAACTCAAGGGGTGCCCCGTCCTTCATTACCACTTGGTACAACAAATTAGCTTTAATGGCAAAGTGAGGGTAAATTATTTGTCTTACCCCATCCATGGGTTTGCCGTCCACCACGGACACCTGTCGCAGGGCATTTTGGAGGTTGGCGTCCTCCAGCTGGGCGGTCCCGAAGCGTCCCGCTAGAGGGGCAGGCAGGGGTTGGTCCTCGGGGTTTAGTGGGAACAAATCAGCCCAGGCGTCCTCACTGGCCTGGCTTGGATCCCTTTCTTCGGGGGCTGGAAGAGGGTCCTCCTCCCTGGCTGGACGAATGGCGGCTTCCGCGGCCCGGACGGCGGCGCTGGCGGCGCCTTCTGAGAGGGGGGACGTGGAGCTCAGGGGGTCGGCCCCCTGAAACCCACACAACTTTCCTGGCGTGCGGTGTGGTTTTCGTGGTGGGGCTTTCTTCCCGTTGGCCAGGCCTCTCCATAGCCCCGGGAAGACAGTGGAGTCCCTTCCGATCAGGAGGTCCACCGGTAGGTCGGGTACCACCCCTGCCGGTCCGGTGCTCTTCCCCTGGGTGGTGTGAAGCTCTAGGATCGCGGTGGGGTAGTCTCTGGTCTCCCCGTGAATACAGGTGACTGATACTGTACTTTTCAGGTAGGGTAGCTCGACGAAGTCGGGGCGGACGAGGGTGACGGCGCTGCCGGAGTCGACCAGGGCGGCCGCGTCATGCCCGTTCGCTCGTACTGGGGTGAGTGGGGCCGAATCGCCCTGTTGGGCCCAACAGGTGGTCAGTAGTCCACAGGGGTGACTAGTCTCGCTAGCTGTGGGCATGGGGGCGTCCCCCCGCTGTGGGCAGTTCCAGGCAATATGTCCCATCTCACCACAGTCATAACACCTGCGGGTGTCGGGGGTTAACAGGGATCTGCGCTGGGGGGTTTCCACGGGAGGGGTCCTCATGGCCGGCTCTCGTGGGGAATCTCCATGTTTCAACAGTCGGGGCCGGGTGGATATTTCCATCTTGGGCGGTCTTCCCCCACGCACCAGAGCCTGCGCCGCTTGCCAGCCCTCCATTACCTCAGTCAGTTCCTCGAGACTGCGGGGATTTTTTTGTCCTGCCAATTTTTTTGCTTCAAACGGTAATGACCTCAGTAACTTATCCATGATTACCCGATCAAGGGGGGAAAATGAGAGGGGCTCCGACATCAGCCAGGCGGTAGTGATCCGCGTGATATCATACAGTTGCGCTCTTGGAGAGAGGGTGGCATCATAATTCCACTCATGAAATCGCTGCGCTTTTGTCAGAAGAGTCACCCCGCTACGCTGAAGCACTTCCTCCTTCAGTGCTGTGTAGGTGACGGGTGAAATATTGGCTAGGTCTTGGTAAGCCCGTTGCGCGGTGCCCGTCAAAAAAGGAGCGATCAAGTCTGCCCACCGTTCCTCGGGCCATTGTTCACGTTTTGCAGTGATTTCGAAAGTCAGAAGGAAAGCTTCCACTTCGTCACTGGCTGTTTGTTTAACCAGGAAGCGCGAGGGATTCACTCGCTCCAGTCGTTTCACTTCCTGTTGGTTGGTTTGCAAATCCATATATTTTTCCATTTGCTGGTGGTGTTGGTGTTGTGTTTGCTGTTGAAGTTGCAGCATTTGTACTTGCATCTGCATTGCCTCTTCGTGCCTCCTCTGAGTCTCCGCATTGCTGGCTATGAGACCTGCGAGAAGCTCCTGCACAGGGTTGGGCGCGGACATTTTGATGTCGATACGACGCGTAATATAAATATTAGATATTGTCCAGAAGCCGGTTAGAATGCCCACATTCTCCACCAATGTAACAGCCCCCGGGGTGGTCAGGGGTGTTACTGGACAATATGCAATACTTATAAAGACACGGAGACTTAAAGACGTGGCAATCAAATACTTTACTGGGGTATTGGTAACGACACAGCAGCCACACAGCCAATACAAGTCCGTTAAGCAAGAGAAGGGTCTAGGTGCAGTTCCGGGGTCTGATACACAAGGCGCAATTCTCGTACGGTCCAGGGATTGGGCAGGGGCGTCGTTCTCCTCCAAGCAGGGGTCAGTAGCCGGGGGCAATCCAGTTGGGGTAGTCTTCCGTTCCAGGGTCGGTGGCTAAGTAGTCTCACAATATCTCACCGTCTTGAATGGTTTCACCTAAGTTACTCCTTCGACTTCACATCTTCCTTCTCCTTTTATATCCGCCCATGAAGCTCCCCTGGCCGGCTCTCTCAGGTGTGCCTTGTTGCGCTGATTGCCTGCTGGCACTAAGGGAGCGTGTGCAAAGTGCAATCCATTTCTCTCTGGTAGTCTGTAGTATCTTCCTGCCATCACTACTCCCTGGGCTCGCCCACCCCGGCTGCCACACCCCGTAGTATGTCAGCAAACAATGAGACATTTGCATTCAGACAATAGATTATGGGACTATTCTCCCTGCCTGTCTTTCCTTTGCCCCTTTCCTCACTCCTTTGTCCTTCCCTCACGACTGTTTCAGGTCTTCGATGATGCTTATAAGTCACAGCTCAGCTGCGTGGTGGTGGATGACATTGAGCGTCTGCTGGACTACGTCCCCATCGGGCCTCGTTTCTCCAACCTGGTGCTTCAGGCTCTGCTGGTGCTGCTGAAGAAAGCTCCGCCAAAGGTCAGAGTTCATCTGACACCCGTATACATGTTGTTACTATTACTATATGTGCACCGTAGAGTAGAGGTTCTCAACCTTTTGTAGCTTATTTCCCACTTCTGATTGATAAATAAAAAACAGAGGACAGTACAGCTACGGTCCACTAGATGGTACTCCGGTTCAGAATAGCTGCTACAAAGTACATATTGTCAACAAATCAGCACAGAAAGATCGAAACCAATAATCTTCTTCTTCTTCCTCTGTGCCTTAAAGCTCCATCGTCAGTCATTGAGCCACATTATTTTGACTCAATCTCACAAACGCTGTTGTTTTTGGTCTTCTCATTGGATTTCTTCCCAATAAGAACGATATAGAATAATCACCAAATTATAAAAACATTCTTACTTGCTTTTTTTTGGAGAGAGTTGCATGAGAAGATCGATACCACTCTCGTGTCTGTACGGATGATGAGGATGAAAAGGCAGATGCCGATTAGCTTTGCTTAGCATAAAGACTGGAAACAAAGGGAAACTGCAAGCCATTTGTTCAATCTCTACAAAAAATGTAAACGTGTACAAACGACACATTGTAGTTTTGGGGAGGTTATGTGCCGAACTATTTTTTTGGCATGGCGCACTAGCCCGGCTAGACGTTTCCAGTCTTTATGCTAAGCTAGGCTAAGTGGCTGCTGGCTTTAGCTTCATATTTAAAGGACAGATATGAGAGTGGATCTTTTCATGACAATAAAGCAAAAAAAAAGCATGTTTCCCAAAATGTGGACTGTTCCTTTAAGAGGACAGCAGTATATTATATAATTGCTTTACTGCGTCAACACATAATTAAATTTAGCAGGCGCCCTAGATACATGTTCTTTTTAATTAGATCAGCTAAAAGCTGGGACAGTGTATTTGTTTGTCTCAGAATTACCCAACCATAACCCGAATAAATGCTGAAATGAAAATCTACTCCGCGCCTGTGGTTATAGCTGTCACCAAGGGACAAAACAAAGTGTTTACTCCTCCCTGCAGGGCCGGAAGCTGCTCATCATCGGCACCACCAGCAGGAAGGACGTGCTGCAGGAGATGGAGATGTTGGACGCCTTCAGCACCACCATCCACGTCCCCAACATCTCCACCGGGGAGCAGCTCGTCGACGCTTTAGAGGTATGAACGGCCGCGCATTCGATTTAATGCAGTCAACGCATTCAGTTGCTTGAAGGTGAAGATGCTCGTGATTGTCCGCCCAATCATGGACACACTGTTCAGTGATTGGCCGGCTCTTTTTCTCTGGATTTACTCCTGTTTGCAAAGCCAAGTTACTGGTTCCTCTTGGCTCATCTAACCAACCGACTGTGTCCTTTGTGTGGGGAAAAAAAATACTTTCATTCAAGGTACTGAAAAAATATAAGTGGCTTAAACATAATTAAAGGGGCTAGTTTTCACCGGCCGATCCTTTTTCATTTTGCTCATCGGTTGGAGATTTTGAAGGCAGAATTGAAGGTCTCTGCCTCTCTGATGTCTTTGTTGTCTTTACAGCTGCTGGGGAGCTTCACAGATAAAGAGCGGGCCAGCATCGCACATCAGCTCAAAGGGAAGCGAGTGTGGATCGGCATCAAGAAGCTCCTCGTGCTCATCGAGATGTCCCTGCAGGTAAAGGACACTCACCGAAGCAGTGACGCTGTGATGTGCGAGGGGTTGGACAATAGAAAACTAAAGACAGCACGCCCCCATTCATCAAGACTATTCTCTGTTTTTGGATTCTTTGTTCACCTTGGAGTCATGCGAGAAAAAGTTTTCAACATATCAAGGTTACGCGGGGTGAGTTAGTGATATACAATTGGTCATTTTGGGGTAAAAGTATTCCACTAAGACAGAGCGAGGCTAGCCATTTCCAGCTGTTTTTATTACTTCATGCTAAGCTAAGCTAAGCGGCAGACTTATACCCACAGTCTACATCCGGTGAGTCAGACCAGGCTACTGTTGGTTGTTTGTATTGTCCAGACTCTTCAATCGCTCTCTCTCATTCTGCTTTCTTTCACTGTCTCCAGATGGCGGCGGATTACAGAGTGACCAAGTTCCTGTCTCTGCTCAGAGACGAGGGGGCGTGAGTATGACCGCTCTGCAACAATCATTGTCATTGCTTACCAACAGCTTCCATCAACTTAAACCCTCTTATTTTATTCTCATCTCAGTCCATTTTTATGTTTCTCCTTGTATCACCCTGTCCGCTTGTTCTCTTTAGACTAGATATATATTGTTATTTCTATAAACACCATTCATAGAATGTACTTTGAACATGGCTCAGTAATGCCACACATAAGAACGCATATTCATAAAGGCAATAAATCTTGTATTTCCACACTGCACACAGAGAAGTACAAACATGGCAGAAAAGGGCTAACAATCAGTCGCCAACTACTGACCTTAACAGCTTTATTTTTGCAATCACCAGGTTGAACGATGGCGATCAAATCCGAATTTAAAGCTGTTGGTCGCTCTCGCTGTGCACTGGTAAGGCCATCAGCCTTGTAGCTTGTCAGTTAGCCGTTAGAGTAGCATTTACTTTGTTTTGTTTTCGTTCTGCTTTAGAAATGTGATCGCAGTAGCAGCTTCAGGTAACTGTTTAAATGGTGTTTGACTGGGTTGGGCGATTGGGAGTTTTGTTCGCCAAATAAATTGGCAGAATTTCTCTCTTAGTCTTTTATTTAACATTTATACCTGCGGTACACCATTGAGCCACATGAGACAGCCTGAATGTTTGTATTGCTCTGATCATTTTTTTACTTAAATGATGGAGTGACACAGCATGTTAACGCCGTGGTCTCATTTAAAAAGAACACAACACGTGTACATGTTCTCAATCATGTCGCAACAGTTGTTACTGTGGCCACAAGTGACATTAACACGATGATAGTAAATTCTAAGAGAGAAGAGTAAACAAATGAACTCGGTAGTATCAGTTGCAAAGCAATATCAATGGAACGTTAGCTTACATTAGCTAACGTTAGCTTACATTAGCTAACGTTAGCCATCACAGCTACTGGTCATATATCCGACTGAGGAAAGGTTGCATCAGTAAAACCACCGGGCAGTAACCAGCTCCATCTTCACGTCTCTTTCATCAGCAAAATGGATTCCTACATGAAAGTTTGTACCCCCCCCCCCCGCCCCCCTGTGTGTCTTACATAGTATATTTCCGCCCCTACAGCTGACATCACTCATAATATTTGTTGAATTTATGTAACATGACATTCCAAATGTCATGCAGGCATTGCATTTTTACTCCCCCTTCATCATTACTTTACTGTTGCTAGAAATTCGCATTATAGCTCAATCGTATTCATTTCGGAACAGAAGCGATTCCATCGAGTGCTTAGCATGTTGTTAGCATATTTTAGCTTTTATATTGTGAATATCATTTTTCAGTCCTGCCTCCAGGTTTCAGAAGTCGCTGGCAGCAGCTCTTCATATGTTCAAACTTAGCGTACTTCTAAGCTAATTAAATGTTTACTAAATAGAGATGAACACAGAACTCAATTGAAATGGCTTGTACCACACAAACCACATGCAAGAGCAACAGTTATTTTGTAGAGATTAGTTGTTACTAATTATTTACATCCAATAACTGCCACGTGTAACTGTTTCACAGACAACTACATTTACTGACAAAGCTAAAGTTAGCTTGCTAGCACATGACCCTTTAGATTTCAGAGTACATTTGAGATAATATGTCAAATGTTCAACATACAGTATATAAGCTGACACTTGATCAACCTTGTTTTGCAACCTAAAATATCAGGCTAAATGTATAAATCGTATTATTTATGTTTTTGAACAATGCTATTTTAAACTGCATGAATATTACTATTTCTGAAACATATTTCTCCATGTAAAGTATCAAACAACGTTTTACACAATTACAAAGGACTGGCAGTTCTATTTGATACACATCAAAGAGCCCACATTTTCGAGCAGTTATTCTACAATTGCAATGACTTCCTGTTGCGATAGCTGATTGTTTTTTATTGGATGACGCTACAAATGTTTTATAGCAACATATTTACCCGTCACTGAAGTCTTTACAAGCTGGTGCCAAGTTCAAGTTATTACGAGTTTCACGTTATCTCTATATATTATTATTATAAACACTACGGTAGTTTCATGTAATCTCTGGGTTATCTGATTAATACAGTGTTATATTCAATGTGCAGTATTTCTGTAATCACACAACTGTCTTGAGTTGTCCTGTGAAATGAGTTGCAATTTGTTGACATAAGAATCTTTCCCATGTCTGCAATGACACAAACGTAGTAGTACTGCATTTACAAATAGCTGGTGCAACCCTAACCTGGCCATATTGCAGTGGATAGCTGAAGGGAAAGCCAATGAAATCTTTCAAACAGTATTTTTGGATGGTGTGCTTGAGGATTGAGGCTCGCCATGGTATTATGGCAACCCTCCGTACACAGAGTGAGGAGTGCATTCATCTCGAAAGATCAGTGAGCGACGGTGTTATATTGTGGCTCTCTTCTTGTTTTATAGCCGGTTAAATCCTGCTCGTCGTATTTTATTTTGCACAAGACACCGCCCTGCATTGTGTTGGTGTTGCGTAAGTACACTGGAGTTTGTTGAACACGTCTTCTGCTTTTTCCTCTTTCTAGTGACCGCAGCTTCTACGAGTAGAGGGGCTGGAGGAGTGAAGCAAACATCTCGCCACCAACAAGGCACCCATGGGACAAGATGAGGAAGAGGAGAAAGAGAAGAGATCTTCCTCTTGTCCGTCCACCCATCTGTCCGTCCATCTCCTTAAATACACACCTGGTCAAAGAGGGGAACGCGCGAGTCCTCGTCATCTCAGCATGTTTCCGGAGGCAATATCTCTGTCTCATCGACTTTACTTATTGACACATCACAGCAAACTACTGGAAGTCGTACTGTTAAAAACATGTTATCTGTAAAGAAATTGGAATCGATGATTGTAAAAAAAAAAATAATTCAAAACAAAAGTGCTGTTTTGTGCAAAAATTACAACAACAAAAAAAATCCATGTGTGTTTTCAGCTGTAGTATTTGTTGTATTCGTTGCATAGCCCCCCCATCCTGCTAAAGATTGTACATATGTATCCTGATAACACACAAGCAGAACGAACAGAGTACAACGGACACAAATCCCCAGAGGCATTTGAATATTTAAGGTTTGAATCTATGAGAGTGGCTGTAAAAAAGAAAAAAAAGGTGATCCATGTGTAAATGTAGACCCTTTAAATCTACAGTATGTAACTTGTTCATGTTCTGTACATAGTATATATAGAGAAAATAATTTAAACGATATATCAGAATGTTTCTTCTTCCTCATTCTTCAAGAGATGTTGACTTTACCAGGTTACTGTAACAGTGAAAGTAAATGTGGTTGTTGGCCCGTCTGTCTGTGTTGTGTGCGGTTCGGTTTCAGTCTAGCTGTATTGTAGCTGCAACATCATCAGTGTTAAGGATTTAAAAATAAAATGTTCCGCACTTATAACATCGACTAAATACAAAAAACCCTTTAGTACTTATCTCGGCGGTTCTTCGTGGGAACCCGAGCTTGTGTCCGCTCGTGTGCATGTGTGTGGGGAAGCAAACGCTGCATGCAGTGTGTCAGAGCGCGTGTGTGTGCGTGAGTGTGTGTGCGGTGGCAGAACGTGCTTTTGAATGTGCGCGTGTGTGTGCGTGTGCGTACATTTGATTCTAGCTTTTAGACAGTCTGTGGTTTATTTGTGGGGTTTTCTTCTTTTTTTTCTCCATGTCATGTATTTGGTGCTTATCGTCCAAAGTTCTTGTTTTGTTCTGACCATTGATGATGTGAGGGGGTAAGTGTGTGTGTAATTATATATCAACATGCAGATGTATTATTGCAATAAAACGGCACAAATGCACAGGAAAAAGAAACTTACAGCCGCTCGTCTGATCTCATTTATTTATTTAGTGATGGATGGATATGTAGACAGAAGGATGGAAATATAGTTCATTTTCAGTTTTGAAAAGTACCGGTAACTTAAGTTTAGTACAATATTGAGGTACTTTACACGATTACTAGAATACATTTTAGAGGGGAATATTGTACTTTTTACTCCACTACATTTATCTTTTTTTTACTCCAATACATTTACAGCTATAATCACTGGTGACTTGCATATTCAGGTTTTACATCCATATAATAGGATCGGTTTATAATAGTACATTGGCTTAGATAAAACTACCCAATAGTACATCAAGTAGTACAATGTAATGTCATCCCCACCAGCTAAAACATAGCTGCTTACACAGTAAAAAGTTGGGAGTAAAATTGTCTGTATATATATTAATTGTTATCATATTATAATATATTTTTTTGGGATGCAGTTCAGATTGTCTATATTGCATAACATAATATATATATATATATATATATATATATATATATATCCACCAGGACTCATACTTCTCCAGAGTCAGGAAGCAAGCAGGTAAACGTCCCTGCAGACCCTTCACTTCCTGCTCACCACCTGTTTCGGCGTCTCCCCTCTAGGGGGCGCTACAGAGCACTGTACGCTATAACAACCAGTCAGGACATGAGGGAATCTTCAGCTCCGTTTACGTCTGTCTCCTTCAAAATAACTGGCGGAGCGCCCCTACCTCCATGTTGGTGTGTGATACCATGTGAACCATGGCGGACTCGATAGGTCCGTCTGTTTAATCTGCATCGGCAGAATTGGGTGATTTTGACTGGACTCCAATACATTTAAAACAGAAAACAATTGTTTGAAGTCATTAGGAACAAATTGCTAAATAATGATGATGGTGATAGATAATGATAGAATAGAGCGCCTGTGAGATATGACAAAAATGAATTCTCTGGGGTCTGTGGGGGCCCCAGTTGGTTGGATTAAGGTTGAAGTGTAACGGTAAACAGTGCTCTTCTCAGGGTATTGTTATATGTATTACCATGTGCATTATTGTATGTATGTATTATGATCAATAGCGTTAATATTCCAATTATTGTCATCAACATTATTATTGTTATTTGTTTTTCGGGTGCCATCATTGCTGCATATGTGGAGCTAATTCTTATGAGCTACTTACTTTTTTAAATGAATCTATAACAATGCATCAAATAAAACAATTAAGATATACGTGTTGTACCTAGAATTAACCTGCATCTACAGCTGTCAGCCTAAATGTAGTGGAGGAAATGGCCTACTTTTACTCTCCGACATGTAGAGTACAATGTAAAGTAGCATACATTTAAAACAGTCAAATAAAGTGCAGCTCCCGTTGTATTTAAGAACAGTTATTAGCTGTGTGTGAATGTTGTTCTTTTTCCCCACCACTTGTTTTGCCTGTGAACATTTCTGGGGAATCGGGAGACATTCCCCTTTAATTCTCCAGGCTCGCGGGATTATTCAATCCTCCCTCCTGCCGCAGTACCCCTGGCGGACCGGTGGAGGGCAGTGTGGAGCCTGGTAACGAAACAACCTCTCTAGCGGCAGCTCCGCGTCTCCTGACCCGCATTCACCCGTACTGTACAGGCAGGGGGGAGGACGACCGAGCACAGAAAGCTAATAAACGCAGTAGAGAGTTCCCCCTTTGCAGACCGTGGCCATGGCTTTGGCCGTCCCTGACAGACACGGCGCTCCCGTCTCCTCACACCTGATAGCGGACTGAACCGGAGGGGGGCGAACACCAGGAGAAGCGTTAGCGACGCCGCTTGAGACGGTCAACGAGCTGGACTCGCTTGCATTTCTACGTATTTGTTTTAGTTTTTTTCTTCCTTTCCCCACCCTCATGTGTTAATCCGTCTGTTCCTGGTCCACGGGCTTTATGTTGACGGCACGAGAGGCGGCGTTACATCACAAGTCCAGCGTTGGTGAGTGTGTCATTTTATCGCACTATACAGCGAAATGTACAGCGGGGGCTTCTCTATGCAACGCGAGCGCTGTCCTCATGTCAACCCGGGCGCTGCACCGGCCTGCCGTACTGTACTGTCCTGCACTGTACATATAGGCTAACGAGGAGAAGCCCCGGTCACCGTCCCGTACGTGTTTTAAAGCTTCCTCTGCACGCCGGTTTTTAGAAAACTACCTCTGCAAGCTCGGGCCTGTTTGACTGCCATGTGCTCTACCTCTTTGCTGTTGTTTTTATTCGTTAAATCGATGCACCTGGGTCAGGTAAGGGGTCGCAGTCATAAACTGGCCGGTGGAGGTCGGAACTACGGGCTCGTTGCCAATAACAAACCTGTTAACCTACACTCTGCCCTAAAAGGCGGGCCGCGCGAGACACGTTATTCGAGAAGAATTGGTACAGAGACATGGCTTTGTGCCAACATATAGGGAGCGTATAGGCTGCCATGTATACGTGTGCTTCTACATATGTGTGGCCCTCCCAATGCATGATATGTAGCGCGCGCGGCCACCGCATTCCTTTGCTGTGACGTGGCTGAGTCGGTCCAAGTGTGTCAAATTATGCTTGAAAAGACTTTTGGGATGGATCGTGCATGTGTTTTTAAAGGACAGAGCATGACATATGAAATACGAAATGTGGTTCCCAGCCTATATAGCTGCTTCCCACGGGCTGTGGCGTGGTATCTTGTGTGTAGAGATGCACACAATACCACTTGTGTAAGTGGTTTGAAGGTACAGTTAGGAGATGGATGTGTTGTGTTTATATATATATATATATATATATTTTTTTTTAAACATTTCCAGGTTGAGGGCAGAGTCGACGGCTTCATCGGTGGGCCCATCAGAGGTGGTTCTATTGGGTCCAGAGCCGCGGCTTGAGACACCCTGGGTTGAAGGTAGGTGACCAACATCTGAGAGTACATTAATGCATTCGGAACGTCCGGTTTTCACCTAAAAGAAAAAAGTCCAGACTCTGCAACAGCAAAGGTTTCTTCTGCAACTTCACATTTTTATTTTTGAGCAAATATAATATTCCTCAATCCAGTCAAAACCAAAAACGCGCATGTGATGCTTTCATATAGAAGAATGTCCACAGATGCAGGCAGGCAGGCAGGAAGGAAAAACAACCAAAACTCTCATATAACCACAACTGGGAACTGTGGAACCACAAAAAATAATATTTCCCTAGAGTGCCAGAACCACATACAATTACCCAGGAAGCACTCAGCTTGTTTACAAGAGTTTCCCCTAGTAACCCACTTATGATTTTGGGAGCCGGTGGCTTTCATTCGATTTTTCAGCAAAGATCTTTACGAGTGTCCTTCCCTCAGACTTGTTCTCTCTGGAGAATCTGTCTGAGTGGATTTATTTTGACACAATACTTAATAAATCCTAATGACTTAAACAATGGAATTAATATCTGTTTAGGAAGCCGACGATCAGGATTGAACTGTGTTGAATGAATGGCAAACCAAAGAAAGTATAACACAGCACGCATGTATGTATGTATGTATGTATGCATATACACATACAAAGCCATAATCTCTGCCTGCAGCCAGACGTGACTTCTTTTGACGTCCGTTGCTAACACCCTTCTCACGCCTCCCTTCTCACGCCTCCCCTCTCACCCCTGCCCCCCCCTTTTTCCCATACCTCGCTGCTGGAAGGCCGTGTCCTGGTTTTCTGAGGTTCAGGCTTAATGTATAGCGAGCGAGCGGGGCGGGGTGAAATGAGGGGGAGGGGGCAGGAAGAAAACCAGTCTCTCACCCCCCCTCCCCTCCCCTCCCAGCCTGCCTCAGTCTGAGAGAAATCAGTTACATAACCGGGGCTGTGGAGGCATGTCCCCCCCGAGCTCCCACGGCCCGCTCACGTCACAGACATGTGGGAGGAGTCGTCTGTCATGTTGGCCACTTCTGGGGGATACTGAGTTTGCACACTAATTTAATGTGATGTGATTGTCTTCTGTTAACCCACATACTGCGGCCTGAGACACTTTGTACCGTGGAAGTGAAGGGTAGAGGCACTGAAGATTGCTGGGATCGTTACTTGTGGTGCTATTCATCAGTTATATCGTTTCGATGTGAGTTGCCTAGTTTTGGAGATATCTGGACTAGAGATGTCTGCCTTTTGTCTAATATAAATCAGTTTACATACATTTGAAAAACTCAACAGCAATGTCTCTCTCTATAAAATCAGGACCCGGTAACACACCTTGTTGTGAGCAGTTTCATGTCAGAACTATTTTCTTTCAACTGAACTACATCCGCCAGCCCTATCACCGCGCGGTGACAGCAGCACTTTTGTTGCTAAAAGTTTAGCCTCGAGATGAACAATTGGTGTTTTTGTTTGATCTAAATTGAATGTCTTTGCGCTTTGTGTTGGTTGGATCGGACATGAACGAGACATTTGAAGACCGTCGGGGTGCAACGGGTCACAGAACTCTCAGTTCTGTTGTGAGTCTTGGATCGATTTAGGATGTAAAAGAAAAGAGCAAATGTAGTTTAAGAGATGCCCAGATTAGGTTATTTGTTTTCATTGCTGCCTATCGACGCTCCAGACTATTTTTTTTCACCAACATTCCTAAAAATTGATTCCAACCGCTCTGAAGTCAGTATACACTTTTAAAAATGTCCAAATGTTATCCTTGTATTTTTGTTATCGTGGTTATTTGCAAAAAGAAAAACACAATTCGAAAGGATAAAAAAGTAGTTTAATGTAGTTTATTTATTTTAGCTGCTTAGAGCTCGTGTTAGTAAAGTTAAACGGGTCATACATCCCATACTTCTGTAATATCTATGTATCGCGGGGAAAACATCTCCTTCAAACAACTGTATTTATTCCGGTTTCTCGCCAAAAACAAATTTCTTTCCAAGATCACACTTGATGGATCACCGCTAGAAAACATCGCCCTCGGCTCTGGTAAATTATGATATTCTTCCCTAGTTTCTAAATTGTTTGTGTTTCACGGTTTGACTTGGAGCTCCAGAATAAAAGAAGCTCTTTACGTTCCTTTATTAGAGGTACAAAGTGGAACCGACCGTTTGTCCGGCTGCAGGAGCGTATCTTGATCAGCCTTTTTACCTCCACGCTGTGTCCTGAGGCCGGTGAGCCGTCTGTGAAGTTGTAGCTCTCTTTGAGTTTTCAAAGGTCTCGCGTGTTTTCCTATCTGCTCCGTTTACTGCAATGTCGTCGCTCAGTCCACCACTTTAGTCGAGACTATGTCAAAAACTATGTCGGAAAAAAAGAGTATTTGAAAAAGAAAATGTACACAACACTCCGCTATATTGATGCCTTTACAGCCAACGTCATCAAAAGTATGTTTGCACATGTTTGCAATGGAAGTGGCGTTCCCCCCCCCCCCTGTTAACATCATCAAAATGTCCGGTTGATGCGAGTTCGGTCGTTAGATTTGATGCTCTGATGGTGGAGTCAAGTTCTACGGGATTCCAGACCGAATCTTGACAGGTGTTTCAGTTTAACGAGCGGCTGTGTTGATTAGTGACTTTCATCCGAATGCGTCCGCCGTTGCTCGTCATAACTGACGTGAAATAGTTGTAGATAGTGAACACAGATGAGTTTGCATTTCGAAATGATCGAAGGCTTGTACAAAGACACCTACATGTTGTTTTCATGATGACGCTGAGGGTCACCAGTCGGCATGGTCACCCGTTAAGCCGAAACACCTCTGAGGCTGCAAGCTCTTAAAAGTGCATCAAAAAGACGTGTTTGTAGCTTCCATTTCAAAACTCAATAAAGTCAAACCTCTGATACTACGCCATGGCGTTAAACGTTCTGCACATGACCTCAGATAATGTACGATTTGTTTGCTGGTAATTTCTTGCTTGCGCATATATCTGGCCCCGAAAAGCTGGGTTGCTAAATACTAGCTTGACGAGCTAATGCGCTGTTAAAAGGGTCAATAGGGTGAGAGGCGGACTGTAAATGGTAATGTAATGAAGGCAACAGTGTTCCTCTCGTCCCCTAAGTAGTAGTTTCCAACAAAATCATTTAGATGAACATAGCGGACCACAATGGTGTCCTCTGTGTCCGTCAGCAACGTGGGATAAAGGCAGCACGATATAAAGGGGATTTAAACAGGGCTCAAACTGGCTGCATGAGGCTCAGGTGGATCTTTCAAATAATAAAAAATTAATTGGATCTGTATAAATACTTTAACAATTAACCAGAACAGAAGCATCAAAAATTATTCACAAAACCCTAATCCGCCCCCCATGCTGTGGCGCACTTGGTACAGTCCGAAGGGCCACAACCAAGGAGGGACGACATGCTGCAAAGGCTCGTGGGTTGGATTCAAACCTACGAGCCTTGGCCCTGCTAGCTCACCTGGTAGAGTGGCCTGACGAGATGTCCCTCCAGTAGTGGAACCCTCAGCACCGGTTACCCAAAGAAAGTGGAACAACTTTAGATGAACGAAACTAAAGTGTTGACTGTACCGATGTTTAATAAAGCCTCCATTTCACTGCCTGATATAACTCTGCTCAACTCAACGTTATTTTTTTGGTTTTCCTCATGTAACAGATGTTGATAATACCGGCTACTTTTCTTCTTTTTTTGGTACCACCCAATACTAGCCGATACTAGAAGGTGGAGTTAAAACACCACCGATTGGTCAGTGAGAACTGTCACTAGTTCTTCCTGCACAAATCCACCGTTTTTACATGATCAAGCTACCGTCAATAGCAGCAGCAATTGTTTTTATTTTTGATTCACTCTTCCCTGATTCTAAGCAATGGCCAGCCACAAAACAATGCGGTCGTGCAGACATTCCTCTGCTTGAGGTCGAAGGTCGAATCCCGCCCACATTGACGTGGTACTGTCTGCGGTGGTAAACGAAATGGAGAAAATCACCCGGTACCGAATGCGAGTTCCGGCCGAACCGTGTAACAGAGGAGGCAGAAACGTTCGCTCACCGATTTGAAACAAACGTGCCGGCAAAAATACGATGTGCATTTTGAGACTGATGTACAAAACAAACGTTATGCGTTAACATTTTATCCGTTTGCGGATGGATGTGCGTGAGGGCAAAAGGTTCAACAAAGTAAACTTACTTCCTTCGGATTACTGACGGTTCTGCAGCCATCACACTGGTGCAACCAGCCATTTTTCAAACTGTGATTGGCCCAGAGGGGGGACGGCTGCATCCATCAGTGACAACATGTCCCGTTCCTCCTCCCTCCATCTTTGTTTCTGCACAGTCTTCTCTCTCTCTTTCTGTCTTTCAGTCGAACCTCTCAAGGGGCTTGTATTGTTTCAGCGGATAAAAGGAAAGATACAAAAAAGAACTTTCCTCGGTGGGAAGACAAGAGAATTTATAACAAGATCTCGCACCTCCAGGGGGGATTGTCTCTCGCGCACACACACACACGCACACGCACACAAATGTTCTCAGAGAGTACACACGGAATATTGCAGTAGTGCAACACACACACACATGCACTCAGTGTCCAACAGAGAGAGGAACCGGCGTCAGGAGTGGCCACAACAGGAAGTGGTCCAGGGATTACATTAAAGAGACTCTTAGAATGAACCTCTGCAGGTCGAGGCCTCTTTGCTCCTCTCCTCGGGGGGGATTCAGCATTCTTGTAGAGTACAGCTCACGCCCTGAGTATTTCCCTGGCATCCTGCTGTTGTCAACATCCGAGAGGGGGAGATGGGTGAGACACACTGTGCAGGGAATCAAGATAGAACACTCAGTGCTTCACCAGTTGACGGATTAAGCGCGCTCTCAGTTTTCACTTCAGCCTCGCCGGGTCAAAGCTGGCCGCTGCCGAGCACCGAGGAAAAGTGTGTTAGTCGAGTGGGGAAATTCTCCCTGATATAAGAGCCATGTGATTTGAGGCACATGTTGACCTTCTTATAAAGAGTCTGAACATTCAGATCATGAGTAGATTTCCCCCCTCCCCCCCTTTTTCATTCACACTGAATCAGTATAACAAAGACGCACACAGACACACACAGAGCTGTGCTATATGTTCTCCAGAGTACAGAATGACATGAAGATGAAAGAGCCGGAGTCTCCTGGTGAGTTTAAAGTGATGAGGAAGGATCAATAAGCAGCTGTCGCAGCTGTAAGAAGGTTTCTTTATTGAGTGAAAATGTATTGATTGGGTGGGGGGGAAAAGCACTTTTAAATTTTTTTATTTCAATGTCTCATCAAGAAAAGAAAAGAATCTAAGCTTATTTTTTCTTATTGTTTCAGACCGACACAGGAACATTTCCATTTCAAAACGAAGACGCGCTGCCATCTGATGTTTGTGTCAATGAGCAAGGCCGGCGCCCGTCTTCACAGCACCAGGTCGGTTCATCTTCCGTTCGTCTTCAGTGTTCGATCGCATGCGAGTAGAACTCAACAGCCGCTGCCAAATGAGAGTGCAGTAGCGAGTTTAACAAAAACCAATAAACCATAAATTACATGACATTTACATTGGTCATTTAGCAGACGCTTTTATCCAAAGCAACTTACAATAAGTGTATTCAACATCGGTATTCAAGAGAACTAGTCACCAGAAGTTATAAGTGCGTCTCCTTTTTTACACACGCATCTAAGAGCATAAACTAGAGCAAAAGTACAGAAACAAACGAATACAATAAGTGCAACAAACTGGTATGAATACAATAAGTGCTGAGTGGAAGGCTAAGGGTAGTCCTTCTTGAAGAGGTGAGTTTTCAGCCTGATGAAAGATGGGCAGCGACTCTGCTGTCCTGACGTCAGTGGGGAGTTCATTCCACCACTGAGGGGCCCGGACAGAAAACAGCCGTGACCGGGTCGATCGGCCGCAGGGACCTCTGAGCGACGGGGCAGCAGAGCGAAGAGGTCGGGCGGGGGCGTAGGGCTTGATCATGGCCTGGAGATAGGAAGGAGCGGTTCCTTTCACTGCCCTGTAGGCTAGCACCAGAGACTTAAACTGGATGCAAGCTCTTACAGGGAGCCAGTGTAGAGACCGGAGAAGGGAAGTTGTGTGGGAGAACTTGGGGCGATTGAACACCTGACGAGCTGCAGCTTTCTGGACAAGCTCCAGAGGTCTGATGGCCGGGGCTCCGGCAAGTAGAGAGTTGCAGTAGTCCAGGCGGGAGATGACCAGAGCCTGGATTAGCACCTGCGCCGTCTCGTCAGTGAGGAAGGGGCGAATCCTCCTGATGTTGTAGAGCAGGAATCTGCAGGAGCGTGTAACCGATGCCTCATATGTGAAGGGATATTCTGCACTATGTACTGTAAGGCTAAAATCCCTTTTTAACAATAAGGAAAAGCTGATTAAAGAGAGGTTAAACAATAACATGGTGGAATTTAGTGACAAACACACAATTTATAATGTCCAGTGTTACATAATGCTGGTTAATTGTATGCATGTCTGTGACACTGCTGAAAGCATTTTGATCATCTCCGCCACACGCGGGCCTGTCAGGAGATAATGTGTGTTTGCATGCGTGTGTGCGTTTGTCTGTCCACGGCCAATCATCCTCTGCTCTGATATTGTTTGTCCTCATTTAGGGCCTCTTGTGGTCGCAGTGATTCACACTTCTTTAAAAACAAATGTCACTCCTCTTAACCGGCTCACAGGGGCCGCAATTGATCAACAACCGCTTCAGTCAGATATTCAAGCCTCAGTAGACCGCCAACGTTTTTGTCCGTGTGACCGTGGCTCAACGTGTGCTCGCTGCAGACAGGTGTCGGAGAGCGGTACAGAGGGAAAGGTTATCAGTGAAGTTGCTTAATGTAGAGTGTAGGTTAGGAATAAATAAATAAAATCACTGCGAAACCGTGCCATGCCTGCGGGGCTCACAAAGCAGGAAAAATAACCAAGAGGTGTTCTTCAGCACCAGCAAACAGGAGAGGCCTGTAGGCCTTTCAATAGAGAGGGTCTTAGGTAGATCTTTTTAATTAGATACTGAGACGTGCCGATACATCCGCTCATTGGCCTCTTCAACGTTCTGAGAAGTCGACTTGTCTCAGGCGAGCATTTTTTTGAAGTATGACGACAATGCTGTCTGATTAGTCTGTGAATGCACCTAGGTGGCCTCTTATCTCCAAAGACGGGGTCCATGTGTTACATCTAATCATTCTGCAAGTGAGTCATAAACACCAGCTATGTAATTTCCGTCCGTCCACCGCATATCTCAACGACTCCTGGATGAATTGGATCAAAGTTAACAACAGTAATTGATGTTTCTAAGAGGCTGTTTCTCTTGGTCTAACTTGATCTTGGTATGTGAGCGTCACATGTCCAATTTGAAAGTCTTCGTCCATACAGTGGAATCGCAGCAGTGACAGTATTAAAGTGAAACTCAATTGCTTCTCATTTAGCAGGTGAAAGCCCAAACTCATTTATAATGGTCAGAATGATGTATGGTGTTAAATTAACTTGAGTTTGACACCTCTACACATTAGATTAGCTGGTGCTTGAAGGAGAAAAAATAAGTGCCAGTACTCTACTATCTTACATGTTGGTGTTTGCATCAATAATCTCTCTCGCTACTTATTTTTATTTCTTTATGCTCTTGTCAGTTGTGATTTTATTGTTATATCATCATACCTGGTGCCATGCATCTTCTATAGTAGGCCTTTAATAATCCCATAATATATCCAACTGAAACATTATGGGGTTGTGCTGGTGTGTTTGTATATTTAGCTGTTAGGAGATATTGGGTTTAGGGGTCCTCCCTCAAGAAAATGTGAAGGTTTTTGACTCAAAACTATGGAATTTTGCATCATTTTGGACCATTAGTATTACTCTAGATTACGCCCAGAAAGCTTAAAGACAAAACTCGCCATAGTTGAATGATTATCTTTTTAATTTCATTTAATTAAGCCTTCGTGTGAACAGTCCTTCTGGAAATGTTTGATGAATCTTTCGTTATATTTGTCCACAAATGCATTAAAACAAATAAAAACCTGTTGCGAAGAACAGATCACGCATTATATGAGATGAACGTTGTACCGTTGTATAAGCAACCCTTGTTCTCCCCCCTCCTCCTCCGCACCGTACCCACTGTCTTTTGAATTACCAGTGCAGCCCGAGAGGTGCGTGAGTGTGCTGACTATAAAGTGGTACCTCGCTCCCCTGCTGTTTCAGAAATGTTCAGACAATAGATAATGGTTGTTTGGCCCTGCTGGGCCAATGTGGGGAAAGCAGAGCGCAGAGATTAGCAACGGCGGGAGTCACAGATAAACGCTCTTGATGCCCTGATGTGATGTGATGTGACGGGACATACTGCGACACAACGGCGGATCTAATTTGATTTGATCTAAACCGTCTTCACCCGGACCCCCGGAATTATTTTGTCAAGCTCCTGAGTTCCCCTGATACGAATTTGCAACACACGTTCGGCGCCTCCACGGCTGTGTTCGCTGTCCTCATTTCCTCACATGCAACACGGACCTGAATGCGTGTGAGCGACCCAAAGCGGGAGCGGCAGGCGCACCCCATGGCGTGCGTGGTTGTATTGTGGAATATTCAAAATCTAATTTAAGCAGGCGTCGCCATGATAATGAGTAAATCGAAAACATTTGCTCCCTTTCTTGTGAAAATATCCAATCTGAATCCTTTGAAATCATCAAATGTAAAACTAAAGTTCAAAGCTCTCTAATGAAGGGGTTCCAAACCTTTTCAGCTCGAGACCCAAAAGACAAATTTGAAGAGTCCACGGGACCAAAACTTACAAATCTACATCATGAATTGCCATAACATCGACATTTATACATACAAGAACCCAACAAACCATGAATTTATAATGTCTATAAATATATTTATTTCATTATAAAAGCACATCACAGAAACCACCTCCTAACATATGTACAATTTTGTAACACTTTTAAACAAACACGCGAGGTTCTCGTTTGAACACTTTATTGGAAGGAGGTGAGATTCCTCGGTGGCAGTGTTGCCATTCATATGTTTTTATGCGCATTTTGAAGTATTGCATTAAAAATACTGCAATAAAACTTCCCCGATTGCGCAAAAAACCCCCAGTTTTTACGCTCACTTGAAGTCTTTTTTGCCTTCTGTGGAAGAAGAGTTGATGTGCTGAATACATTATGAAAGTACTTTGCAGAATAGATTCTGACGTAGCGAACAATTAACATAATGACTGATCAGCTGTTTCTGCTGTTGGCGTCTTCCTGGATATATGTTTGTATCGTCTTCGTCTCCGGACAACATGAAAAATGGCTAATACTAGCTGACATGAAAGAACTATTATTGGCCCAGTTGAAACTAATTCCTGAAGGTCTCTCTCCATTTGTTCTCTCGTAGATTGGCCAAGCGGACCTTTTTTTATTATTCAGTTCACAAATTCCTCTTTTTCTTCTTCTTCTACTTTGTTTACTGGTAGATTACAGCCATTCACAAAGCGTAGCTTATACTTCAGACGCAGCCTAGCTCATTCAGTGTATTCGCTCCAAACCATTTGACAGATGTGCGACATTTCAAAAGTTCGCTTGAAATCTGCTCAACGATTGAATGGAAAACCTCAAAACCTCAATGGGGGAATTTGTGACCGAAATGTGTAATGTGTAAATGCAGTGGGCATTTAGTTACTTTGTTTAATGAATTCATCAGTGATAAGAACAAGAAGTTGCATCCGTGCACTGTAAGCTAAAATGCCTGCATACCCCAGTGGGTGTTCAACCCTTTCACAGCCACTGAACATGAACTGCAAAGATGCAAACTCTTCCCCTCCTCTTAAATTATAGTCCTTTTTAAATGCTGCATCAATGATTTTGGCGAACACGGAGCATGCGATGACACGACAGACCCGGAGGCAAAAAATGCATTAACTTACATAAAAGTGGAGGAGACGTGTGATCGGTTTGAATCGACTTTTGATCTAATCTGTCTTTTCTTTTAGTTTGCGGAAATTGGAATGCAGGCGAGAGCTCGGGCCGTGAAAAACTATTAGCCTAAAGGTTGCGGAGTATATATATTCCACAGCTGTTCCAAATGAGCACTTGCTCACTAATGGCCATGCTAATAACCTGGACGTTGAACAATTTGTCCGACACAAGAGGGAGGGAGGAGAGAGTGTTGGCCCTTTTGGCTTTTTAAAAAGAAATCTCAGTCAGGTTAGTCACACAGTCACAGGGCGAGAGTTAGGGCTGGGCGATATGGCCTAAAAAAAAAATCTCCGATTTTTTTACAAAAAATCCGATTCACGATTTAAATCGATTTTTTCCCCCACAAATTTTTGCAGATGACAGAAGCTGTTGAAAACAATTTTTTATTTTATTTTGTGATGATTTTCCCTCGTAGGTTGATAAAAATAAAGTGCAAACAAAACCTGAACATTGTAGAAAGGTGCCTGTAGTATACAAAAAGTATTTGGTCACTCTTTTGTTTCCCTGAATCATTTAAATATAAAATTAAATTAAACATAACATTAAATGGCATTAAATAGTAGCCTTCCATTGTAAACAACTGTGCAAATGTAACTTTTTACAGTAAGCTTTTCTAACTGAATACACTGATACAAACACAGCATGAAATAAAATGTATGTGACCCTTTAACATTCACATTTTCAAAAGTGCAACATCTGATCTAACATCAACATAACATATTTTGCACAGTAAATAAGTGCATGTAAACAAAATCAAGTGCATTCACAACATAACCAACAGTATTAAACAGTAGTGCATGTTTTTTCGAAATATTTTTTGCCAGGAAGACAGCGTCGCTTGTGCTCCCGCGGTCCTGCTTCCTCCTCAGGGTGCAACGCTTCTCCCACTCGGCGGCATGCCTCTGTTTGAGGCTGTTTGTTCTGTGTCAGATGACACGAACCCGAACCATTTCCAGACCACCGAAGACACATTCTTCCCTCTCTTAAGAACGAGAGCTTCACTGCTGGCCGCCATTGTTTTCGTTTGTAAACAATGCGCGCGCACTCAACTACGGGAACCCAACGGGGGGGGAGGGTGGGGGCGATTTTCTCGATTTTCAATAAAACACATCGCCTTAAAGCACACATTCGAATTAATCGATTAAATCGATTTATCGCCCAGCCCTAGCGAGAGTGATGGTGGACTTGAAGACACATTCTCTCTTGTCATCCGCGCTGCCCTAAACCCACACTTAATTACCAACAACTGCCTCTAATGGCCCGCTAATGGAGGCGCTTCCTTTTCAACTCTGACTGCCCCCTCTCCTCTGGCTCTGCTCTGTTGTGCCGTCCACAGATGCATCCTTCTGAAAGACTGCAGGTTGTTGCTGTTGCATCTACTGCAAGGGAGTGCCATAGGAGTATTTTAAATTTATGAGTCTGTCCCCAAAACCCACACTAGTGGCCTTGCATGTCCAGTCACCAAGGTACTGTTATAGGCAACTGTGTCCCACATCTGCATAATCCCAACACAGTGCAAACTGGTAACTTTTATGAAAATAACTTTTTGTCATATTTGCTCCAACCGTCACCATATCCTGTTAGAAAAAATCAGTTTCCTCTACCTCCTTTTAGTGCCCCTAATGGCATTTGAGAGATCCTGCCGCGGCCGAAGAAAATCGACCAATCAGAACCGAGGAGTCTCCGACATAGCCGTCAATTGTTGACGAAACTCGTTTCGAAACTCGATCCATTTACTGTGTCCGAAGGGAACGTTAGCTAGCTAACAGTGGCAACGAATGTCGTGGCGATATTCAAACGTAAATGGTCATTGAAATTAATGTTTTTAAAAAAAAAAGTATTTGCTGGAGTTCTTTCATTGAGATACAGGAAAAGCTATTTTTGTGTATTACCAAAGTAAAAGTATTCTTGGAGTTGAATCGAATCATTTGTTAGTACCTCCACGGTCCTCTGGATGGCGCGTTGAGGCCCACCAGTGGGCCCCGGGTCAGTGGTTGAGAATAGCCGCTCTGCCAGCAATGACTGGCTGTGACAGCAATTGCTAGAAATATGTTGCTCAAGTAGGCACTCAACTGCTGGCAATTATCCTAGATGTCGTAGCAGACGGCATCTCTCCAGACCCAGCAATAGGAGGCGAATGGCATTGATCAGCACTTTCATCCAGAGTGTCTCACTGTACGGCAAGTACAGTGAGATACTGAGCTCAAACAGCTGGCTGGAACTCGCTGCACTCCAGGGGCCTGAACCCGTAGAAACCTATGTGTCGACTCAAATATCACTGTCAGAATACCATTGTTTTTTTTTCTGGTTTTTGAGCAGCAGAAATGGAGATCTTAGAAGATTATCTGTATGTTATTCTCCAAAGAACTCCGAAGAACACCAGTATTCAGAGTGAACATTCTGAACAGAAACAGACATTTTTGGTTGAGTCATTCATGAGCTCCCATATTCTACCCAATAATCCCTGCTCCTTTCATAGCAATTATAGTAAAAAGGAGAGAGATCCAGTGGGAGGATAATTTGTACAAAGTGTTCGATTTATTTTCAGCCTTGTTCCGCTCACAAGATCAGAGCTTGTTGCAAACGCTTCTGGGACCCGAGGGCGACGTCTTCATTCGCAGTGCAGCTGTTTCCAACAGCTGTGTGTCAGAGTGTTAACACTGGCATGTTGCTGGTTTCCTTAAGGGGGGTATGCCAGGGGCAAAAATGTATAAAGTCCTGGGTCACGAGACCATTATTAGACCGTTTTGTTCCGTACACTTAAAGCATCTTCTGTTGTTGACTTTCTGGAAATTCGTTAAAAATTCCTTCTTTGGTGAGACACTATAGGGTCACCCCCTCCAAACGTTTTTCCGTGCTTTGCGATAAATAACAGATGGCCCCAATCAAGATTTTTGCCAAACCTAACACAGATTTTTACGCCCCATAATGTAACTTAACACAACCTACGTTCTACGTATCCGTAGACATATATGCCGATATATCTGCCTTAAATCTACCAATGATATCAGCCACGGCGATGTGGTGTTTGTCTGCTGTTTGGAGGGATTCATCTTATTCCCTCAAGTGTCTCGCTCAGTCTGTAACAAATGCCAGGATTCGGCCGTGCCTGTGTGAAACATCTTAGCACAGCCATCCATCATTTGGAAGCTATTGTGACTCGCCGACCAAATCAAAGCGGATATCATCCGCTGCTTCCCCATACTGCGAGGTAAACACGTGTACATCTTTATGCCCATCAGTGTCTTTTTTTTTTTTTGAGTTACACAAGTGTGCAAATTCCACCCCCTTTGTTTGCTACCCATCATGTCATTATTCGCTCCGGCAAGGCATGATTGGGACGCCGCGTTTGACAGCACAACAAACACTTGTTTTCTGAAACAACATTAATGAAGCCGCCCCGCAGCACCCGTGTTTGCTCATCTGTTGTTGTGTCCCAGGCCTCATTTACAAACTCATAAGGTGCTGTGGGTAGGTTTTCGGATGATCTGGCGCGATGCCCAGATAATACGAGCAGACCGGGAGACAAGCAAACCCCTGTTCCCATCTAAGCGCCCCATGAAAAATCCTTTCAATCCACTGCATCTCCCCGTTTTGCCCGATGCTGCAGCAGCTCCAGCTCACCTTGGCGTGAACCCGTCGTCGCGTCGGAGTCAAAGGTGACGCTGCCTTGGTGGCACGTCATTAGCGCGATGACCCACTTTGAATCCTCGGAGGTTGAGGTTGACTAAAGTTCAGTCAGATGAAGTGGCAGTGACAATGTAGGCTTACAGGTTTTTCGTTGTGATGTCCCAAGCGGATCCTTAGTGCCACTTAGGGCTTTGTTATGGCTCCTCGGCCCTTTTAGAAGCATAAGATGATGAGCATGAATTAATTCTCTGAATGAGAATTTAACGGTGAGATTCCAGCTGAGATTCCATTCTTTATCTTCTCAGAGACTCATTGCTGGTTGACATTTTTTGCCGGCTTTGGTCAAAGATGACAAAGTACTACTTGTATTTTCTTTTATCTTTACTCACAATTTCTCCCATTCTTAATATGCTTTGTTTAGTTTTTCGTCATTCACAGTGGTTTCATGTCCGCTCGCTTGTCTCTAGCAGTTCTGTCACTTGTCCAGTATTTGATCACATCTTGCATAACCTTGTAATCACTGCTTTTGTAACGTGGCCTTGCCGGCCTCGTGGGTTTGTGTCCACATGACACATGAGATATTAATGACAAGCACGCTCCCGCCACATACCTCAGGTATGCTATATGCAAATGTCTTTTTAAAAGTAGTCCCTGGACTAAAATTAACGCGAATATCTTAGTGGAAACCGTGTTTTAACTCGAAACCTCCCTCTAATCCAGAAGATTTGGACACACCGCTAACATCCCTAAACTCTGAAAACACTGTGACTAACACCTGACGTGTTGCTGGGTTGTAGCACAACACGCTGCGTATAGATTGAAGAGCTACAGAATGTCTGCCCAGAGGACAGGTTAAAGACTCCCTGAGTGTGTCATTGACCTCTCCAGAAGATGGACAACCGCATTTAATCCCCCCCCCCCCGAGGCACCGCATGTGATCCGATACTGAATAGGATTGTTTCTTCAGAAAGTGGAAAGAACACGGCAGGTGAACCAGAGCAGTTAATCTTTTTCTTACAGTGGCTGGGAAAATCCATCGTCCTATTCAAGACACAAGCTCAAGTTTCAGTATGTATTCAAATGATTTAAGATAAATGGGAAGGAACGGAACACCGTCTGTTGTAAATGTCATCTCTGAACCCGTGAGAAGAACTCGACGTTGGAGTGATGACATTTAAATCTGTAGGTGTCGCGGTGCTGATTGGGACTCCGCGTAAGGTTTCGTCGAGCGATTAGTCTGCGACCTCCCGGCTAATCAGTGTTTGGCACTGAATTAATAACAGCGGCGCTGTCGCTGCAGGGTCCGGTTACATTTTAATGAATCGGTAAAGAGACGGCTCGCCTTCAGCTTCACTTTTTCAAGATGATAATTAGGACTGCAAAATGCCACGTCTACGTGCCCGATAGGCCGATACCAAATATTCTTCATTTGAATACTTTTTTTTTTTTTTTAGTTTTTTCTTTACACCAGCACCGCGGCGAGCTTCGGTCGCCCGTTCTCTCAGTCCTTGCTCGTCTGCTCCGCCACCACTGGTTGAATTCTCGCCTCCATCCACGCGTATTGCACGCGCAGTGTTGCCGCCTCGTCCCCTCTTCGCCCCGACGACGCTGATAGTCGTGGACTCAATAATCAGGAACACCCGTTTTTTCAACGCGGAGACACACTGTTTCCCCGGAGCAACGGCTCAAGACATCCTGCTGACACTGCCTGGCCTGATGCGCGCCCTCCCGTCTTCCATTCGGCGAATTATCGTTCATGTGGGAATTAATGATACAGCCCTCCACCAGTCCGAGTTGACCAAGATGGATTTTACAAATATTTTAAGCTTTTTAAACTGCTGTGGACTGTCTGTTTTTATCAGTGGTCCAAGTCCAACACTCGGCCGTGGATCACAGCGGTTCAGCAGAGTCCTCAGCCTCCACACCTGGCTCCAGGCCGCCTGCAGGACCAACAACGTGAGCTTCATTGACAATTTGTTTTGGGGCCACTCTTCCGCTTTTAAGAAGGATGGTATTCATTTTAACAAGCTGGGTAGCCGCCTGCTAGCTGTGCAATTTACAGCATGCTGTTCACTCCCATTCACATGATTGACTGTTTACACCTGGATCCCCTGTCCGCTGTCACTCTTCCTCTACGATCATTCATCAGCTGCATTCATCCCCTACAAGCAACACCAGCTCCCCCTGGCGGCATGGAGGGTCTCCTACTACTCTCTCCCCAGCCTCTACCGTAACTTCCACTCCACGACCCATGAACATTCCCGTGAGAATCACAGACTCGCGCTCACGCCCTAGTTATGGTCGGTTTCGAGGTGCTGCACGAGTGATCCGTCCTATTGCACATACCCCCAAAGCTTCCTGTGCTGATGACGACACAGTGTCTTCCCCCATCAAAATGTGTCTGATTAATGCACGCTCCGTAACAAACAAGGCTCACATTTTAAATGACTTGTTCACAAGTCATCATTTGGCTTTTTTATTTCTGACCGAGACCTGGCAACGGAATATGGAATGCATCCATTTCAATGAACTCTGCCCTGTGGACTGTTCTTATGTTGGGACACCGCGTCTGACAGGTCGCGGTGGAGGTCTCGCCGTGGTTTGGAAGAATCAGTTTTCCTGCCACTTGGGGAGCACAGAATCCTATGTTACTTTTGAACTACAGCTGACTAAAGTGGGCCGGCTAAAGCCGTTTACTGTTTTTTTATTTACCGTCCTGCAGGTCAGTTTTTATCAGAGTTCACAGACTTTCTGACCTCTATTATCAAGCTAGGTAAAGTGCTTCTGGTTGGTGATTTTAATCTGCATATCAATGATACCACAGACTGTATAGCTACTGAGTTTCTCAATATTACTGAATCTTTTAATTTCACGCAACATGTTTCTGGCGCCACTCACAGGGGTGGTCACACCTTGGACCTTGTGTTTTCTCTGGGTCTTGATATTGATAATACCCGTTGTGAGGACCTATTGATCAGTGACCATAAATGTATTTCCTTTGATCTTTCTGTCAATACTGACCCCTTGTGTCTGAAACAAACATTCCACTCCTGCATTATTACTCAGAGTACAGCTGATCAGTTCTCTATGCACTTCTGCTGTGATATTAACACAAATCTCAATGATGTTGAACACTTGATACAGTCATTTAATGAACATTGCACCACTTTTCTGGATAAAGTGGCACCTCCTTAAGGAAAGGACCAGGGCTGCCTATAACACTACTCCGTGGATGACAGACGCTGTGTGCAGCCTGAGACAGAAGTGTCGCAGGACAGAGCGGCTCTGGAAAGCTACTGGGCTAGAAGTGCATCGTTTATATCTCAAAGACCTCAGTTTCTTTTAATACAGGAGTAAAGGAAGCTAGAACTGCTTATTTTGCCAACCTAATCTCTTCTTCAAAGAGAAATCCCAAGATTCAGTTTGACACAATTAAAGGAATTGTTTCACCGTCTGTCTCCACTTTACCATGCTGTTCTGTTGACGATTGCAACAAATTCCTTATCTATTTTATTGATAAGGTAACAGGTATTAGGTCTGGCATTCAGCCTGGGATCTGTTCATCTACTTGTATCTCCTCGCAATCCCCTGCTGTTCTGGACTCCTTCCAGCCTATCAGCCTTCAAGACCTGATGGACTTAATTAACAAAACAAAGCCATCATCTTGCCCTCTGGATATAATTCCATCCTCTCTATTTAAGAGAGGATACTGTGGATACTTTTAAAAGCCAGCTCAAAACCCACCTGTTTAGGCTGGCGTTTGTGTAAAAGTAAACCCATGTCCTAGACCTGCTCTTAAAATATGTTTTACATTTTTATTTTATTTTTTATTATTTATTATTTTATTTTTTTATTTTCTCTGTGTAGATAATTTATTGACCCTTGGGTCACATTGTGTTTTTTATGCTTTTAAATGTCTGCTCTGTTAAGCACTTTGTGATACTACTGTCTGTGAAAAGCGCTCTATAAATAAAATTCATTCAGTCATTCTGCAAAAGATGCTGCGGACGTTCTGATGGCAAGTGGAAAAAGTTAGCTCACCCCATTTAGGTCTGACATTGAGATGGTTTGCTGTTGGTTGATCGCAATACCAAAATTATGACTTTGATTTGACGACCTCTCGATACGGATACTGAAACGACAGCACAGCAAAAACATAAGGAAACGTAATCGATTAATAATACATGACAGATGATTTTTCTTCAAATCAAATTATTTAAAAAAAGTATTGATTACAAAACTGTACATGGTACGCAGCAATCTGATGTCCCCTATACTTGAGTTTAATTGATTTCTATGCTATATATGAAACCGGATGTCCCTTTTTAAACCGCTTTTTATTTTTATTTTCTGGTAAAACAGCGCCCCCGGCGTATATCCGTAACAACTCAGGCGGAGTCTGGTACTGCAGCACCGGAGACGGGGGGAGGCTTCCAAAACGAAAGGAAAATGACAATAAATTCAGTTGAAGTAGAAAAGCTGCTTCAGTCAGGAAGACGCTACAATAACCAGAAAGGGCGCAGTGGTTTTAGAGGAGAGAACACTCCGTCCGTCCGAAAACACGGTGGTGTCTGGTGAGAAGAGGGCTGACTTCCTGTTTTAACTTTATTCAGAGATTTATACACTCATGTCATAATAAGTTAAGCGGGCACTCAAGCCATTAGAGTAGGGGTATTCAATTAAAATTCCAAAAGGTCCAGATTGAGAAAATCGCCGCGGGCAAAGGTCCGGAGCATTACAATAATATCGAACTTGCACTATTTAGTGCCATACAGAAATACCTTTTGCACAATATGTGGGAGCACTGAAAGTCTAGGTACTCTCCAATTCAATGTCATCCAAGATAAAAAAGCAGCGATGCGGTTAACAAAGAGCCAGCTCATAGAGGAGCCACTCCTCCTGCCACATTTCACTGGTGTTGTTCACCACTAATCAGCTTCTCTACTCTTTTATAACTTCCACATCTCTCTCTCTTTCTTCTCTCGCTCTCTCTCTCTCTCTGCCGGTCTCTCGCTTTCTCTCTGTCTCTTTCTTCTCTCGATCTTTCTGTCTGTCCTATCTGTCTCTTTCTCTCTCTTTCTTCTGTCTCGCTCTCTTTCTCTCTCTCTGCTGTAGTCCTCCGTCTCTCATCATTTCATCTCCCCCATCCTTAAGCTGTCCCCTGTCCTCGTCACTGTTTAACCACATCGCCTCTGGCTCTGACAGGTGTGTGTATGTGTGTGTGTGTGGATTTATGGTAGTGTGTGTGTGTGTTGCACAAACGGGGGGAGTTGTTCAGCCTCCGAGTGCCTGGAAAGCAGAGTGGTACTTTCTTTTTTTTCCTTCCATTTTTGGCAGATTGCACAGGGTTCAGTTTTCGTGACTTTCATTCGGTTGCTATGCAACTGCAGGAAGGCCGATTCCCAGTGAAACCATATACATAGCTTTTTACACCTCCGCTTGCCCCCCCCCCCCCCGTGCCTTCCTTCCCTCTCTCTCCCATTACACTCGGCTCAATTTCTTCCTGCTGGATTTCTCCCTCCATCCTCAATTTATTTTTAGTGTGTATATATTAGTGCTGGGCAAGTTAACGCATTATTATCGTGTTAACGCATTCATTAATTCACGCAGACAATTCATTTATCGCACGTTAACGCAGTTATTTTAATTATTATTCAGTGGACATTTTTAACGCAAGAACTGACGGGCTGGCAGCGAGCGGTGAGCAGCTGTTTCTGTGGCGTCTCTTCCGTCTCTTCCGACACACATGAAAATAAAGTTGTGAACACCGGCTGAATATCTATTATTAGAATCATTATAACTGTATTTTAACTGTGTAAAAAGGGAATACTGCTGTTAAAAAGCACCTTATTTGTTTAAAGTGTTTGCAAACCAAATGTTATTGCACTTTTGTTCATATAGCAGTATTTTTCAAATAAAAGTGTGCAATACACTACGATTAATCGCAAAAAAAATCATGCGATTAATCGCAATTAAATTTTTTTATCGTTGCCCAGCACTGGTGTATACATATATTTTTTTCTTCCAAACGATCCGTTCATACTTTGGCTCCTCTGCCTCTCCTCTGCTGTCATTCGTCCACCATGCTGCCCCCCCTCTCCTGCCCCCCTCCCCCCACCCTGCCCCCCTATCCTCTCTCTGCTGGTCTTGGCTCAGCTGCTGACAAGGCTTACTGAATCCAAGGTCGTCCATACTGCGCTCTCTGTGTGTGTGTGTGTGTGTGTGTGTGTGTGTGTGTGTGTGTGTGTGTGTGTGTGTGTGTGTGTGTGTGTGTGTGTGTGTGTGTGTGTGTGTGTGTGTGTGTGTGTGTGTGTGTGTGTGTGTGTGTGTGTGTGTGTGAATTCTGCACAGTATACATTGAGCGTGCACTGACCCACATTCAAGCACTCTGTGCACAGATGTGAATACCAGCTTCAGTGCGCACTGTTGTGACACAAGCGAATGACCTAAATTTCTATTTGCACTTTCCTATACGTCAGCGCTTATGTGTGTGTGTGTGTGTATGTAAGTATCCTGCGGCTCTCGTCACGCTATACATGCCTCCTGTATGTGCGTGTGTCCTCACGTGGCCCTCTCGTATAACTGTCCCCGGCGATAGGAGGCTCTGTGCTGGATCAGTGCTGTCTGTCTGCAGTCACTTCAGCTGGTAAATATTGACTCTGGTCGAGGATAAAGAGCACGAGGAGAGACGTCTCACCGTAGGAGAAGGAAATGATCGGGGGGGTTGAAAAGCTGCACGAAGCTACTTTATCAGCAATCACTGCTACTTCCTCATCCAGGGTTCAGTCCGCTAACGTGGTCCGTGTGCATGTGTGCATTAGCACATACTGGATAGGCTCCACAATGAAGGCCTTCCAATTATAAGTCACATTGTGCAGATGGACCATTGAGCTAATTGGCTGCAACAGACATCTTGTTTTTTTATATCTTTTTTCAATAAATTAACAAGGAAAAGGCCAACACAATGCAAATAAAATATGACACACTCAAAACAGCATGTGTACATATTTTAATGGAAAATGATTTGTTGTTGGAATTCAATGGCAGTATATTAACATATTAACATTGAAGGGGGATGGTAAATTGTGTGTGTGTGTGTATATAAATATATATTAGAATGTATTGTATCCAAATAAATACATAATTCGATTATTCTTTATTTATATAAAAGATATATGTTTTTCACAATATGGTTTAATGGTTTATGCTACATGTGTTAGTATAACAGTCGCACTTTCTAATAATGCACCTCCTAATAAAAGGCTTAACTAATGGCAATACTCATTACGTATCACCAGAGGAATATTGATCAGTTGCAACCAATTAACTTCAGATTAAGAGCTGTAGGCAGGTTGTAAAAACTCCCAGACCCTAAAGCCTTCTCACTCTCCAAATAGCAAGTCATTAAAACTTCTTCCTTCTTTCCTCACAGCAGTACAGGCCTACAGTTGTTAATAAGCTGTCACTGAGTTTGAATCAATTAGATATCAGCTCCTGATGCTCTGTGCTCTGTTTCATTGTATAATTTGCTGCGCTGTCATTCTTCCTACAGCAGGAAACGTGGTTTCTATCTCCACCTCACTCTCCGCCCATCTATCATCTTTATGTGCACTGTTGCTCAGATCTCGCTGACTCGGTGTCCGTTCTGCTGTCGGCTTGTGTATTTCGACGACGCTAACAACTTCATTCCATCATTATCATTATTATCACGTGAGAACATTTTTCTTTTTTTCTGTGTGTGCTTCGATTCTATCGACCAGCGGTTCCCAAACTTTTTAGGCCGCGCACCCACTTCTACATCCCGACCGGGTTCACGCACCCCCAATCCCCCACACCTTAAAAAAAGAAGAAGCAACAGAGCCGATTTATAGCCTCATAGAACTCGGACCAATGAGAGAACAGTTTGCTTGCGCGTGGCGTTTGTTTACAATATTTAGTCCGCTGTTAAATGTTGCAGTGTGAACACAAACTGCAACATTGTATCATATTAATCCCTGAATCAGAACAAAGCAAACGAACTGAAGGTGTGAAAACGCCCTGAAACAAAGTTTCAATCACTTTCAGTTACACAAGGCGTCACTTTTAAAGAGCAATCAGGATGCGAGCACACACGCACAGGCTCAGAGGCAGATTATCACATTTCATTTACAATCAACCACACATAGAATGAGACTGCAGTTGTTTTGGCTGTTTTGTAACTCCTCCAATTTCGATATAAACAATGTAAGGGGCTTTTGACTTGCACTGGCATGCTTGGTGTTCAGGTGGCGACGTAAATAAGAGGGTTTCAGACAGATGTTAGCCAGAACCTCACTGCACACCACGCACTGTGGCTTTGGGCAATCTGCATTGGCAAGCCAAGTGAAGCCCAGACCAGATCATTTTCATCATATTTCCTCTTTTTTTTCCCAGTCTGATGCTCACTCGTTTCCTCTTTTTCACCTTGACTCCGCGATGTCAGTGTGGTCAATAAACCGGTCGTGTGGAATTTAGATGTTTTTGCTGAGTGCAGCTTTCTTTCTCTTGAGCCCCCGCAGGCGTTTCTTGGCCCTGAACCATTGTGTCTGACGGTAAATGGTGTCAAACCTGTCCTCGTCAGGAAGCAGCAGGCGCCCGCTGAACTCTGTCACTCCTTCCAGTCCTGAACATTTGCACACCGTCTTTTTGTTTCTCTCTCTCTCGCATCGAAGATACACGACGAGCCGATTGAAGAATCAAATCCACCGTTCTAGTTGGGGAATCTCCTCTGTCACAGGATGGGATTCGTTTTTCCATCTTTGAAACTCGAGTGAGGAGAGAACAAGCAGTCGCGGATACTTGGTAGCCGTGACAATTTTTCGATTTGAGATAATTTGTCCGTGTTTTCAGTTTGTGTGGCGATGCTCCCATGTGACAAAAGAAAAATATATATATATATAAATCAATGCTGCTTTGAGGGTTTCATTTCATTATTTTCCAGTTGCAACGTTGAATAAATTGAAAACATTTATAACCGTTATTAGAAGCCAAGATAATTGTACTGCTTTACTTTTTCTCTCTCTCTCGACATTACATTTCTACATAATTGCCTGTTTGGTGGAGGTGCATGATTCACGAAACTAATCAGAAACTTGTGGAATCAGTAGAGAAAAAACACACAAATTAATTAATTATAAATGTTTAGATTGTTTTTTCCTCCCCCAATTAAGCTGCATAATGTGTTCCAACGCAACCAGCACACACACACACACACACAGCCCTCCCACTCACTGCTGGAAAGTCACACTGAACGTCCGACATTAGTAGAATGGTGGACCCGCTCTCATCAACGGTCTCATTTTGCACCAAGATTCAGCTTGAACTCCTCGCCCCCTGACTGATAATCAGACACGCCCCCTCTGTTCTCGTCCCCGCAGATCGGCTTTCTGCGCTGACTCAGCGGCCTCCCTTCATTCAGTCCACTCATACCGCTCCTGTCTCGGTTTTTGCACTGGCCCGACTTTCCTGCTGCTCTTATTTACCCAACCCGGCGTGTGTCCGGAGTCCACAGCGCCGTGGACCGAGTGGGTCTTAAGGAGCGGCAGGCCTCACAGTGAGGGACGGACTCCACGCTCAGCCAGCCTGACATGATGGGAATACCAGTTCAGAAGTCCCCCCCCCCCCCCCCTTTACGATCTACTATCCGACTGTAAGGATGTGGCTGCGTGTGGCAAGGCAAGTTTATTTGTATAGCACATTTCAACAACAAGGTAATTCAAAGTGCTTCACATGAAACCATTAAAAGCATCAAAACATAAGGCAAAAGAAAAGGAGATTTAAAACATACATTGCGAGTAAATTTGAATCGATGTCTCCCTGCTGCAATTCTGCAATTACTGGCAGCCATTTTTAAACACTTTTAAGACAACGGTAACCCCCCCACACTCCTTTCATCTTAGACCTATTCTAGACAGCAATCAGCGATATTTTACAAAAAGAAAACCAATTCAAATATAGTCGTGTGTGTGTGTGTGTGTGTGTGTGTGTGTGTGTGTGTGTGTGTGTGTGTGTGTGTGTGTGTGTGTGTGTGTGTGTGTGTGTGTGTGTGTGTGTGTGTGTGTGTGTGTGTGTGTGTGTGTGTGTGTGTGTGGAGAGATACTTTGCTGTGCTCGAGCCGCAGGTGCGTCTCTGCTGCGGTTCTCACTGGAAAAGATGATCAAAAAGAATCCAGATGTGTTCAGTTTGTTTTAATGAGGAGCGGAGGACGTTTGAAGACGACTGCATGAAGAAGCCGTCATTTCACTCGCTGGTTATTTACAGCCAGCCTTAATGGCCCACTTCATTTTCTATCCAGGATGTTCGGCTCTTTAGACTGCAGGTTCATTATGTTGGTTTGGAAAGGCTTTTTTTGGAAAGTGTTGCGTTAAAAAAAAATAAAAGCCATTTTCCGAGTTCACTCATCTCATCAATTCAAGCCCTGTATAAACCATATCATATGGTTTATTACATTTTGTCACAGGAGTTATTGACTTTGCAGTGGCCTAAAGACAGTTGAAATAAAAAAGAAAAAATCACGTAAGATGTTATTTCTCTGACTTTTTCTGTCTGCCCGCCAGCAACGGCAATATTTCCGGACCGTCCGTCCGGAATTCTACCACTTGAACGCCGTCGGTTATTCTACAGATGATTAGTGCCAAATCACATAACTCTTTGCGAAGGGTATTCTTAGGGAATAACAATAATAGTTTATGGACCAGTTAAATGGAGCGTTAGCTTCCTTTCTTTCCTGTCGTAAATCTCTCCGTCCGAATGACATTTGCTAATCTGAATACTTATTCCTCTGCGAGCATGAAAGCACTCCGTTTGTGCTCTCACACCAGAGAAGCAGCGCCTCCGAGGCACACTTGTCATTTTGAGCCACGCTTGATATCTCAGCATTGTTAAACTCACTGCATATAGTCTTCTTCTGATGTCTATCGTATGTTATTACAGTTCCTCTTTCTCTTGTAGCTCAGCGGTGAAACAGAATTACAGGGAGCGTTTGATCCAGCGCGGTATTCTCTCAGATTTTAGTGCGGTTTCTGTGTTTTGATACCCTTCAGATAAAGAGGGGGGGGGAGATACATTTGCGGGCCGGCTATCACATGTGGGAACGCTCCAGTGAGTGTCAGGGAAACCTCCATCACACCCCACATCAGGAGCACCACACCCGACACGGGAGGAGAGCCGGGGATGTTAGCCGACTTTAAGATGCGCTGTATTGTTAATACAGGGTCGCGTGCCCGGCCTCCTTGTTTCCCCCGATAGTTTCATATGTACAGGGTAGTGAGTAGACGGCTCTGTCACCACATCACTCTTTTCAATTTTTATTTTCCTAAATTCCGTATTATTTTTTCTGTTAAAATATTCCTGAATTCAGCGCATGAGAAATGTATCTAATCATGAGGGGAATGTCTACAACTTCAATTTTATTCCAGTTCTTTTTTTGGTGTGACTTACAGGCGACCCCCTCCCCCCCAAGTTTCCCTCCTTAACACCTGTCTCGCGCTCTCATTGGCTGTCGGGTATTCAGCCTGCTGCGTGACGCTCCTTTAAACAGCGAGCGCCGAGCAAACGCCAACTGACAAAACAGTTTTTATTATGCCTCCACGCCGGCGCCAGAAGTGGTCAGAGGCATTGTGTTTCTGCGTTGCCCGTCCGGCTCATTCTCGTGAACGCTCAAGAATGCCTCGAGGGAATTTTCTCAAAATTCAGTATTCGGTAAAAACGTCCACCTGGACTCAAGGATGAACTGACTAGATTTTGTGCGACCACACAAAAGATGGTTTTGGCCTGAACTCAAAAATGTATTTGCTAAGTAGGAGTTTTTAACAAAGGGTTGGGCAATGTGGAGAAAGTCAAATATCACGCTATTATCGCCCAAATAGCGACACATCGTAGGGTTGACTATCAGTGACACTGCATTTACACAGTGAGAGTTTTGGTAAATAATCGTCAGTAACGTGGACAGCTACAACAGTCCGGTAAGAAAAGGACATCACTTTACTGTAATCCAGCCTTTAAACCAGGAAAATACAACACTAATATTGCAATACACAAAATCTGAGACGGTATCTAGTCTCATATAATCAAGATATCGATGTAATGTTCAGCCATAATTACACACAAATGTCTGACAGATGAAATGATGAAGTGACGACACTTTGGATGGACGTGGATCTAAACTGCTACTTGACTGGTCGGAGGAGGCGGTAATCCTGGTTCAGTTTGGTATAATTGATTTAGAGTATTGTTGCACTGCTCAGGAAGAAAGTCTTGCACACACTTGGCTGCGTTCCCACAGTTGTTTCTGTGGAGTGTGTGTGGGCGGGTTGGTGGGTGTTTTCTCGGCTCCAAATGCTATGCACGTCCAAATTCATAGGAAAATAGATGCATGGTGAAAAAAAGCCCGAGATACGAGCGCCGCAAGACCTCATCACTACCTCTTGCCAATATTGAGACAGAGCCTCAGGCAAGACACTGTGCTCAGTACACACACACACACACACACGCGCACACACACACGCATGCTGTTCCAGGTCAGTGTGCCAGTCTCTTTACTAGTAAAAGACGTGTCAGCAGCCGCAGAGACAATGAAAACAGGTTATTGATGCCTGGAGCATTTCTTCACGTTTTTTGGTTTCCTGCTTCATCTCTTCAAAAGTATTCAGGTCAAAGGTCGGTGTGAGATACAGAACAACGATGGGTCGTCAGCCCACTCTCTGGCAAACCAGCCCGTAAACGCCCACCTCGACGAGTCCAAAAAAATCTTAATTACGCAGTGAGAAAGTGGAGAGATGCTGAAATCTTAAAAAAGATGGGACAGTAAAATAAGTAAAAGGTATAAATTTGTGGTACTTTCAGAAAATAGAATTTGAAGTTTGGCGGTACAGTATTACATACACAATGACGCTTTTTATTTTTTGTCTCATGGGGCGCATACCTTGAATTTGGACACTCGCACCATATTCCTGGTACGTTTTGCCCTTCACCCCATCCGAATATTTCTGCCGTCGAGACGATCAGTGTGTTTGCGGAGCACTGTTGGATGCTGTAGTCAGAAGGGAGACGGTATTGTAACTGCAGACAAAAGAGAAATAAGGAAAAACAACGTGTTCCCTATGCTGTTTGTGGCACTCGTTCCTACTGTCACAGATATATAGTTTAATGGTTCAAAACCGTCTTGATTGGTTATTTAAACAACTACAATTTCTCATTCTAAAACATGTAGCGCACCACTATAAATGGCTGTACGATGATATGAAATAGCATTAGCTGTGATGTAGGATTTCAATTTTATTGCCTAATTCCCATGTTCACCCAGTGCAGCGGTGTGGCTCATTGATTCATTTTTTTTAATAGTTTTTTGGACAACGGACCTCTATGGCACAGACTAAAGGGATACTACTCAGCACAAAAGGCTTTGGATACACAGACAATACTTGTTATTTAGACAATATAAAGAAATAAAATAGAGAACACTGTCAGCCTTATCCTTGAATGTCTTAAATCAAGAGAAATGAAATCGCAAATATTGCACATCTCTAGAACCACTCGTCCACCGGCTCCCCCCCCCTCCCCTTCCTAGTTCTGTTTTCCTTCCAATCCATTTCTTTTTCTCACTTTCCAACAGCCAAATGGTCAGTAGTTTTGGCGACAGATGGCCTTTTTTTCCACGTTCACACAGCCAATTTGGCAGCCAAAGGTGGCTCTTTTGCATTCTGGCACTCACACTATATTCCTGGTAAACCATTGAAAGCAGCCTCTCACTGTAGCTGGTGGAGAAAGGAAATATCTTATTCCTCCTGCTTACAGAATGATACATATTGTACATGACGATCTCCGCTCTCTCTCCTTCCGTCTTCCTTCATGAGATTAATCTTGCCTTTCATATGGCGTTCCCTGCTGCCGGTTAATTAGTCCCTTAATTAGTCCCTCTCCCAAGCTCTCATTTGTTTAGAAGTGGTGTCCTGGAGGTGCTGTTGTTCCTTCAGTAGTTTGTTTGTTTTTTCCCACAAATTAGAAGTGAAAGGAGGAGGAAGCGGACAGGTGTGTGTAGATGTGCGAACCTAGACTTATCACACTTTAGTTACCAAGGTGACTCATTGGTGGCAAGGCCCCCCCTTGGAATTTGATTGGCCCTCCAATCGTGCCCTTCCAACCAAAGTCAGATGGTAAGTAGTTGTAGCCTTTTAGTATCGTAGATGAATTACTGAACACGTATACGGGGTACAGGCCCAGTGGCCGCTGGACCAGAACCTCTGCATGAAGTGACTCAGTTAACATTGCTTTTTTATTTTGTAACAAAACACAAAGAGACACAATTGACCACAAACAGACACTGTTGGTTGCCTCCCCCTTGAGAGGTGTGTGTGTGTTGTGTGGGTGACAGACCCAACCCAAGAGCAGCTTGCACAGATGGAGGAAGATTAACAGGGTGTGTGTGTGTGTGTGTGTGTGTGTGTGTGTGTGTGTGTGTGTGTGTGTGTATGTGTCTGTACATTTTGTGCATTCAAATGTGGGTTGCCAACAATAGATTTTCCCATCCAGTAGCCAATTTGCATACTGATCAAGAACTGTAGCTTTTGTTGTTGCAGAATGAACTCAATGCATTGGAGCATTCGCCTCCGTCACCCCTACAGAGTCATTGTGGCGTGCAGGGACACCACATCACTGCTCACTGTTGCTTTATCATTGTGAATCACTTTTCTTGTGCAACACAGCCAGGGTGTTTTTTATGACAACATAGGAGAAATCCAACATTAGTATGCATGTAAATGCACCAAGAGCCATCACAGCTTGACAGCCATGATTATTTCTCCTGATCCACACAGTAAGTGCTTTACCACTCCTGATGTACCCCACCGCTGTATCCCATTAAGATCAACACCCAGCCCCATCATGACTCCGAGTATGAGAAAGAAGCACCCATGTTAAAATTCTCTGCTCGCCCTCCGTCCTATCTCTTGCATTATGCATTGCGTCATGCCTCTGCACTGTGTTGCTTTTTTTTTAAAGCTTCCATCTGTTTATTTCATGTCTCTTATCTGGGTCCCGTGCCAGATGGGCTAAGTCAAGGGCAACTGGACTTGCCTTAAGTTATTGAAGACTCTCGTCCAGAAGGCTTCTTCAGTTCTGGTTGACCGGTGGGCATTCAACCTCTGTAAGGATCTGACAAAGATGTTTGTAAAATGAAGGACGGGCTTTAAATGCCTGGGATTCCCCACCAGTCTATCAGGACTGATGAAGCCTTTCGGGTAAGAGGCGAAACTTACAATCTTGGCAAAGCAGCCCAGATGTCCTTTTCCCTAGCTGCATCCTCCATATCCCGCTGGGGGGACCTGAGGTATCCCCTGGTCAGATGGGATATGTACTGCCCTCCGGGTTGTTCTGCCCCGAGGGTCTCCTGCCTTCGCACTTCATCCAACCCTCACTCGAGAGCTAGGCCTCAAGATGCTTGAACTCCTTAACCTGGGTATAGCAGTGTGTTCGCATTGCAGACGGGGCGACCCAACAGCGCCCCGTGGTTTCAGGCTCGGAGGTGTTGACTCTCTCTGCAGCGGCTTCATACTGGTCTCTCAAATGGTCCAAGTGGAAACTAAATCATATGCCTCAAGGAACCAACACTTCCATTTATTTGACAAGGACTTCTACTGGTAGTGCAGCTTCTGAATATTATCTCTCCGAAGAGACGGCAGAAGAACAAGGCGCAGCATCATTACAGCGCTGCAGAGCCTCTTAGAGAGATGGTCAGAGTGGATAATTGGGTCATTAAAATGTGACTTTTACGCGGGAGAATGCTCCTCATTGCCCAGTTAAGATTGGTTTCTATTAACGTGACCATGATCTTTCCCTAACCTTTACCGAGTGGTTTTTGTGCCAGAACCTGAGCTAATATCAACCGCTGTAGTGGCAGATCAGAAAAGCACTCCGCAAATAATTGTTATCTGTGCTCGTGGCGGGTCCACCACTTCAACTACTGATTGCAATGCCGTGCCATTTTGTACAGACAGACGATTAGTCCTACTGTCTTTGGGGATCCCGCTGACTTGCACCACATTTTGGTTCAGAGGGAAATATCTGCGACAGATATTCAAGGTACATTCGAATGACTTTCCCTTTAGCGCCACCCATGAGTTTGGCACATTGGCTTTTCATCAAAATATCTTGACAAATATTAGAAAGGTTGCTGAGAAATTTGGTTGTGATATTTATGGCCCCCAAAGGATTAATTGTGCTTTGATCCCTCAACACTCCCTTGAACACTCAAGTAGCTCACTCCTCAATCATCAGCTCGAAATTTCAATTTGTCCGATACTTTGATTTACAACCAAATACAGTTTGGTGCTGATTAGCAAATGTTGGCATGCAAACATGCTAAACTCAGGATACTAGAAAGGTATCGCAATACCGTGCCATTAAAAAGGTTTTGACACCCCATTTTATTAATTCAGGTACTTTTTAGAATGACCGTGTTTTAATAAGAGCCGTAGGTTATTTCTCGGAGGGGGGGGGGGGGGGGGGTGTGTGTGTGTGTGTGTGTGTGGCGCTGTCTTTTAGAGCAGCGGTTCCCAAACTTTTTAGGCCGCGCACCCCCTTCTACATCCCGACCGGGTTCACGCACCCCCAATCCCCCACACCTTAAAAAAAAGAAGAAGCAACAGAGCCTATTTATAGCCTCATAGAACTCGGACCAATGAGAGAACAGTTTGCTTGCGCGTGGCGTTTGTTTAGAATATTTAGTCCGCTGTTAAATGTTGCAGTGTGAACACAAACCGAACAAAGGGGCAACTGCAACGTTGTATCATATTAATCCCTGAATCAGAACAAAGCAAACGAACTGAAGGTGTGAAAACGCCCTGAAACAAAGTTTCAATCACTTTCAGTTACACAAGGCGTCACTTTTAAAGAGCAATCAGGATGGAAATCTTAAAAGGGGAATTTGTATAATTCATGTAACCGAGCGTCTTGGCTTCGTGTATAAGGGCACTTATCATACAGTAATAACTGGAGTCGGGAGATTAGACATCTTGTATCAGCCCACGGCTACTCTCTTTATTATTGTTTTCTCCTTGAGACAGTCTGTTACATTCATGTTTTTATTTTGTGAAAATTATATTTAATATTACTTATTACACCATTAGACCACCATTACATTTTTACTCTCGCGCAGCCCCTAGAGGCAGCTCGCGCACCCCTGGGGGCCCTGGGGGCACCACACTTTGGGAATCCCTGTTTTAGAGGACTGCGTGAGGATCGGTTTGAACTTTGCATCCGGTCAAGAACTAGACTTCGGGTCCCAAGATTCACCAGAAGGATGGAGTCACCAAATTAAGCTGAAAAGAAGATTAAAGATCCTGCACTGAGCTGGTGTCTTTGCATTAGCAGAACTCCATTAAAAGAGACGAGGAAAATAACAACACAGCTTTAATCACATGAACTAAAGTAAATGAGACATCAGATCACTGCACACCTCGTTCATTTTTTAAGAAATACATTTTAACATTTTTAATTGATAAAGAAATAATTTAAAGTTGTTCCGTCTTCTATTATTCCATTACCTTTCCTGATGTTTTTATTTTCAGTACCGAGATATTTCGACAGGGTTTCATATCAAAGTCATAATTTTGGTATCGTGACAATTGTGATTTGAAAGCATCATAACAATTGATGGACTTCATCTTACATTCAGGAAGTCACTGGAAAGAAAGTGCCGATAGGGGCACCAGATCAGACAAATTGGTGATGTGGGTCACTTTGGAAGGCAATATAGAACTGCTTTGTTAAGTCTGGAGAACTTGTCGAGTCCTAAAGTGACCAAAACTGAGCCCCAAAACTGACGAGAGAGTCCGTCCATGAAAATCACAAAAATAACCGGTGACATGGACGTCCATGGTGAAGCCCAACGAAAATAGCGATAATGGTGTTAAGTGCCGCGGTCACAAACGCTAACCTGTCTCTGTGTTTATGTCCCCCGTAGGTGGAGCCCCTGAAGAAACCTACCTGTGCAGGTTAAGAGGCGGAGGCTGAGCGTGGACTTCTTCAGATGGACTCGGGGAAACCACCAGCATTCTTTCACAAAAGACACAATATGGACCAATAAACCTCAGGACTGCCACAGCGCCGCTTTACCTCCCGCCCGTCCTCTCCTCTTCCTCTGATCCAATCAGAGAAGAGAACAACCTCTCCTGCTTTCTACCTCACAGACAAATAGAGAAGAAAAAAAAAAAAGAAAGAAGTGAAAGCATTTTATTATTCGTTGTCTCTTTTTTCTTCTCTCCGCGCAATATTTCTCCATTTACCTCAGGGATTTTCTCTCCCACTGCCTACCTCCTCCAACGAAACACCAGGCAGAAAACTCACCTGTGACCTCTCGCTGCTGTTACCATGACAACCTGTATTGCCTCTCGAGCTCTTCTCACTGCAGCCGTGACGATCAGCAACGACCTCGGACCTCTCGTCACCCGCCAGCTCAGACCTGCTCGCTGCCTCCATTGTACTGATCCATACTTGTAGCCTGGGTTGGTTATTGCTGGACGGGGGGAAAAATTTAATTACGGTTTGGTGCTCGTTGCCAGAAAGCCAGCACCGCACTCACAACAGCCTCATCACAACAGCCTCGCCCTATCTCTACGATACACCCGGCAGGAAACTATATACCTCAGCGTATACACACTCACTCAAGGAAACCGAAGGGAACCTTTTTAGCAACAGCATTCAATATCCTGGTGCTTGAACCCATTCTGGCAGGTAATGCACGCTCACAAGCTTCAATCTGCCCGGTAGACGACGACTCCTTCAGCATCTTCCATTCGCCTGAGAGGCGGGAGTATAGCAACAGCAACAGGCCTCCAGAGAAGCAGGGAGAGAGAAAGAGAGAGAGAGACTCAAGAGCGCTGCCCCGGCAGTCAACTTCATTAAATAT